>NW_009709769.1:11821-64691 GCF_000703405.1 Apaloderma vittatum
ATTAAAATCCTCCCCTGCCATTCCAGAGTTCTCTGTTGACTGGATTACACATTGAGGGGGTTTCTTTCCTCAATGTGTGGCTTGTTT
This sequence comes from Apaloderma vittatum, assembly GCF_000703405.1. Lineage (NCBI taxonomy): Eukaryota > Metazoa > Chordata > Aves > Trogoniformes > Trogonidae > Apaloderma > Apaloderma vittatum. Next base: position 11,909 of record NW_009709769.1, read on the forward strand.
TCTGTGCACTGAGCTGAAATTGTAACACTGGTATGCTGTAATGGGAATTTGTAGCACTAGGTCCTCAGCAGGTGTGCATCAGCACCATATGGAGATGCACAAATTTATACTAGTTGAAGAGCTGAGCCTGCATGGGGCACTGTGACAATGATTTAAAATCAATGCAAATTAAATTATCAAGTCAAATATTTGGGTGGGTTTTTTTAAAAGCACCTTTGTAAAAAGCTATCACGAGGGTTTTTGCAAATTATCTCTGATTTCAAATCCTATATTGATGCCAACTAAATGCAGAGAATATTTGGAATTAATTAGTTTCAATTTTCTTATAATGAATAGCTGATTTCAGGTAACATGTTCCCACTTCTTAATGGCAGGAACCTGGGCACCTCTGTTAAATAAGTATATACCTCTGCTTGACTGGAGACTCAAAAAAAGAGAACAATTAGGTCTGATTCTACATTTTTTCTGGTTGTATTGAGGTGCTTGTGCTACTGGCTGCCTACAGGGGCAGGAGGAGGCTGACCAGTGCCTCATGTCCTCCAACACCACATGATGCAGTTGCACAGCTTCTCCCACACACACACAGTTTGGCGATACAGCTTCATGTGTGTGTACTTCTCTGCTGGTGTTAACCTGTTGTTGAAAGACTGAGCTTAATCTCTTCCTCATACAAGAGTAAATATACCAATTAAATGCACTTACAGTGGTACAACAGCAAGCAGATGGAGGAGCTCGTATGTCTTTGGTTTTGGCACTTATAGTGAAAGTGGTACAATTCCTGTGAGTAGGTAAAGTCTGTGGGCAGCAGAGAATAATAAATAGTCTTATTTAAATATTATGTGTTGTTGTAATGTAAAAAACCAGTTGTTTTTTAAATACCATGTGAAAACAGACTTGCTGCTATGTTAGCTGCTACGCTAGCAGACAGCAAATAAAATAGTTGAAGTCCCCTTAGTACTCATAAAAAAAAGTCCCTGTACACCTTTTCTGAAAACAGAACTAGCCTCGTCATTAATGTATTTCATGACAAGTTTCCATGGCTGCAGAAAAAATGCATGTCTGTCACAGCTTTGTGTCAGAGGGATCCCAGAGCAGAGATAAGGCCTGCAAGTCTGTGGTTCTGTTTCTCCTCCTTGCTCTTCATTTCCTCTCCAGAAATACCTACTTTATAGCTATAATAATTCTCCCTGGCAGACGTACAAGAGCTTTGTACAATAATTTGCCTAGCCAATAAAAATAGTACTCAATGGCTGTAGTCTATGTTATGTGGTTTGAGCATGAGAAATTACAGTGATAACAGCATCCAGAAACAAAAGCAGCCTTAAAAAGAACAATTTATTTGATATCTCTCGGGCTTTTGATCAGCAGTGTAGTAATTTCTCCCCACCCTTCCCGAGAGCGATACAGAAGTTCCTGGAGAAACACCAAGGAAAATCCCCTATGGGGAAATAAAAGATGGGATGAAAATAAGCAGGGCTTCTAGAGAAAGACGTCTTTATTGTTCTTAGTTAGGGAAGTGCAGATGGTGAAGGGCTAGGACCAGTCACGGAGTCCTGTGGTAAAGCATCTCTTTTTGCAAACACCTCCTGAGGGTAATCTCTGTCCTTCGACAGGAGTGGATAAGTTGATGAATGCTGACTGCTGGGGCAGAGATGTGCACTTGTGCATCTTTGCTCTCTCTCTCTCTGAGTTCATGTGCTAATTTCTGTTGATAACTTATTAACTCGCTCTTTAAAAGTGGTTGGGTTTTTTCTCTGCCATTTCTGTTTTAAACCCACTTGTCTTTTGATTTCTCAAAGTCCAGCACCAGTAGGGAATAGTTCTTTCCCACCCCTTTTAACAGGTTGTTTAGGCCAAGCTATAAATCTTTTGCCAGCTTGCACTTATGCACTGTGCTCAGGAGAAATCTTCTGTAAGTTTACTCATTTCCTAACTCTTACTTTGATCTGATTATGTTCCTTGTTGCTCCTAACTCATTTAACCCTTCCTCCACCCTGTATATATGTCTCCCTTCTTCTGCCCCTCTCTGATTATCTATCCCCTGCTTGAACTGTATGCTTCTACTCCACTCTTCTTCCCTTACCATTCTCTGTGTGTCCTTTTGCAGAATCAACCATCCACGCTGACAATGCAGGACCTGCTGAACATAGCGAGGGATATTGCCTGCGGCTGTAAATACCTGGAAGAGAATCATTTCATCCACAGGTGAGGAGAAACAGTCCCTTCTGATGTATCTCAACACGCATGAACCTCACACAGGTTCTGTTTTCAGCGGATTAGACAGAGCTAATCTCCAGGGGGGAGACAGATTTTTCTCTACCCATATAGGTGCTTAGATGTCTGGGCGGGTCTCACTGGTTTTGGGGAGGAGTTAGACTCTGCACTGCTCTTTGCACTGTCCAGAAGAAAGGAATCTTGGTTTCCAGCGACGGTTTTCAAGTGTGCTTACTGCAGAGACACATTTGAGATTAGCCCTGCAGTCCACTAGATGGTAGTGTCAGTCTGCCTTAGCCAATAAGGCGATAAAGTATCATCTCTCCCTTTTCTAATCTCCCTATCTTGTCTTAACGTTTTCCCTATCCCGTCAGCACGACACCCCATCATATTTGAGCCATTGTTTAGAGAAGAGTGGAACAGGGATAACAGGAGGTAAACGCACAACTCCTTCCCTGCTCAGCAGCTGATCTGGTGTGTGATCTCAGGGAGCCCATATTTGTCTGTTCATATCATTTTCCTCTTTTGTAAAGCAAAAAATTGTTGTTATGGCAGGCTTCAAATAAGAATAAAGTGCTACAGAAGACGTAAAGGTTATTATAGGTAACCTTTTAAAATTCTCAGTTGGATATTGGACTCCTTTGCTTCTGATTCAGCTCACAATGTTCCCAGGCACAGCGCGCAGCTGAATTCCTTCCTCAGTACGAGCTCCGTGCTGACTTGAGCCCTTCTGTGTAAAGAAAGGGAGAGGCCTGCACACAAGAAGGTCACACAAGCTCTAACTAACCCGGGAGTTATGCAAGTAGACAACTGATTCACCCACACGCACAAGCACGTGTACGTACACATGACATTGCGCAGAGGCAGAGTTGGGCAAGAGTGGGGAGAGACTGGAGAGGCTGAGGGAGACAAGTGGCAGGCAGCAATCGGATCAAAAAGCCATGAGGTGGAGCTATGGGATATGTTACAGATTTATGATTAGAGCATCTGAGAAAGTTTTCAGTCTCCTTTTTATTGGAACAATAAGTAAGTCCCTTTGAAAAACAAAGATTGGAGATTCCTGCCGTTAAAAAAGAACAGTAAGAGGGTGCAACAAGAGTGTGGCTCTTGGATGTCTTAATGAGTACATGACAGGATCAGTGTTCTAATTGGAAACTTCAGAGTTAATTGCTACAACATTAGGTTTTTTTAAATCCTTACTGTACTAGTAATGTCTTTCATTAACATCCACTCACTCTGGTATACTGAATTTATGATAAGGACCAATTTTTGCTTGTGCTGCAAGAAGTCCAACAGAAACTCAACAGAAATTTTCTCTAGACGTCCTACATAAAATTAATTTTCATTTCTCCTGTCAGGTAGATGTTCTCCAGCTTTCTTGTCACATGTTAGAGCCCAACAGTCATCACATAAACCTTGTGACATTTATGTCAACAAATCGACAGGCCAGCTGTTATTGCTCAAGACCAATCCCTTATTTCAGGAGAGAAATGGAAGCAACTAGTGCTTGACTCTTTTAACAGCAGCATATCACTTGTAAAAAAGCTCTCTGGGTCGGTTTTTGCACTGTTAGGTCTCTGGTATAAGCAAACTGGGAATGGACTCATTTTTTGTTTAGCCACAGTTCAGGAAACGAGTGTAGAAGGAATTTTGTTCAGGTTCTGTATTAGTATTTGTCAGTGACGTCACTGTTACTTGAAGTGGGTCGGGAAGGGAAGAACGTTACCATTACAGATAACAGGTTTCCTAGGGGGTAAAGGTAGTGTAGTGGGGTTGTGGGGATGTCACCTCGGGCAGGTCTTGTCACCTAGGTGTCACAGATGATGACGGAAGAGAAAGTTGAGCTTGATTTCTAAATCCTGAGGGATTTTTCAAGGCTGGCAGTGGGAAGAAACATATGAGTTGTTCAAGGAGCTCGTTTTTCTTGGCAGTCAACAGGACCCCCACAGTGCTATGATTTTTAATGAGTTCCTTTGCAGAATGTGTATTTAAAATGAGCACAAATCCTTCTGTCTTGGCCATGCAGTCATCGCTGCCATTTGTCACAAGCTGAACCTGCACCCAGCGAACGGCTGCTCCCATATGTAGCTTTCTTTGCTTCCACGGGGCATATCCAGAAGCACCAAAGCAACCATTTACTGAATCTGGTCTTACATTGACTTTTCAAGCAGTTTACTTAAGACTACCCAGTAATACCACATCTGGAACTGGTGGAGACACTGCTGAGATGCCACTCTTTAAAAGAAATAGAGCAAGAAAGAGATCTGTTGTAATAAGGTTGAAGCAAAAGAGGTTGGATCTGTCCATGTTCTGACACTGACCTTGTTTTCTGCCTTAGTGAAAGGGAGCTGGGAGTGGAGAATGCTTGGAAAACACTGGGTAGAAAATATAATGTAAATGAAGTTTTAAGAATTGCGGTTAATAAAAATGATAGCGTAGCTGGCATTATTTCTTATTTTTAATTTCTATTTTTTAATTTTTTGTGGGACTGGGTCAAATATTCTTTCTTTATTCCTTTAGCTGCTTAAGAGTTGAGAATTAGAATTAATAGGTTTTTCTTACTATTTTAAAGAGATATAGCTGCAAGGAATTGCCTTTTGACGTGCACTGGAGCGGGACGTATAGCCAAGATCGGTGACTTTGGGATGGCCAGGGATATTTACAGGTAAGTGAAAGGGCATTTCAGTCCTGTGAGTAACTCAGTAATCTGTATCATGTTGACCAGTTTGAACAGTCTTGTGGAACCTGAAGCAGTGGAACCATCCATTATGTGTCTGAATTTGATTACCAGTTAACTAGCTGGAGTTAACAGACTGTAAATTAACACATCTATGCCTACTAGTCAATACACTTCAACTGTGTTTATTCCAGATGGGGCTTCAAGGCACGCTGCGAACACATGTGGACATTAAAGCAAGCATGGGAAAATTTGATAGCTACTTGATGATAAATAATCTTAAATTTAAAAGAAACCCCAACCATAATTCTCAGTTTATGATGTCAAGAAAACTTGCTGCCACAGCACCCCGTGCAAAGCATTGGCAAATTTGATGTCTTCAGCTGCGCACCTACAACATCCTCAGTTTCCATCTCAGTTGCAAATAGGGTATAAGTTGCAAAGAGGGTATAAAATACTGCTTTGATGCACTGTATGTGTTGACGACTTTACCTTTTTCTCACCTGGCACCCATTGCCACATGCAGTCCCCGGCTGCTGTTGCTGTGGTGGTAAGATCTTTAATATATCTGCACCCTTCCAGGCTGTGTGACATTCTTTGTGCATTTCATCTTTCCTAGAGCAAGTTACTACCGCAAGGGAGGACGAGCCATGCTTCCTGTCAAGTGGATGCCACCAGAAGCTTTTCTAGAGGGCATTTTCACCTCCAAGACTGATACCTGGTAACAAATGTCTTTTAATCACTTCTGCTACTCAGTGAAAAGGGTCAAGAAATGTACTGCTCAAGAAAAAGAGATCTGCTCAGCATGAACCTTAAAAGTTGTCAGAATTTCCAAAAAAAAATTACTAGAAGTCTTCCCTCTGCATTCAGTAGAAGCGTAGCTAAAGAATTCTGAATAAGAATTTAAAAATCTAATGTAAATGGAGGTAATAAATCGCTGCACATAAATGTAGAGTATCGTATAAAGGCAATCAAGAAGTGAAAAGAGAAAGCAGTTTAGATTCTCAAGAAATCTCCATTAAAAATCCCAACAAATACCATAAAACACTTTCCTCAACCCTCAATACCTGTCACTCTATCAGTGACGACGCCTGCTGATATGTCTTGTAAATTACTCTCTCTACCACACAGGATTACTCTCTTGTGTCATTTTTTCTCCTGTTATATATAAAATGACAGCATATTTAATCAGTAGTCCTTGCTGGTTGCTGAGGAAACAATATTTATATACAGATTCCTCATGTAACTTGATATTTCTTTAAAATAAGCATCCCCTCAGCAGTAGCACATCCACGCACAGGTGCTGGGGAATGGAAGCTTTCCAGTTGCTTAAGAATGCCTCCCTACAGTGGATTCTTCAATATACTGTGCTGAGACATTCCCTTAAATGCCACACTGACCCAGTTTCCTGGTTGTGAGTGATGCCGGAAGACAAGGAATTGCTTATCAGCCCCTAACTGTGAGCAGCCAGTGCTAAGCATTTTGAAGGAAAGTGCCACAGTTCCTGTAAAAGGCTATTATAAGTAACATGATGGAAGTTTTTTCTTCCACCTTTGCAGCAAACAGTGACTCTTAAAATTGTAACCCTGCTGAAGTCCTGGCAGAACCCTCTTGACTCCCCTGGATCTAAATCATACATTATTTTTAGTGACTGTCAAAAGGGAGAGCAACCATATCATGGCAAAAAATAAATGCTGCTGCCATTCCGTTTCACTGGATGGCTCTTACTTGATTTTATTCTCAAGCGTCATGTTCCTAAACACTGATTCAAATATCTCAAGTCTTCCCAGGTAAGGTAGGAATCTCCTTGCCAGGCCTAACAGTTATTTTCAGGTAGACTCTACATAGCAAAGGCTGCTCTGGCATTTCCTGCTCTAGAAAAAAAACAAGCGCAGCAGAAAGATCAACTTCAGAGTTATTCAAGTCATTTGAAACTTCTGAAAAGCTAGTGTTGGAGCTTGAGCAAAGGTTTTATTTGATTGGGGGCTTTTTTTGTATCAAAGTTGACTCATAATCACACTAATTGCACATTACTATGGTTGGCCTACAGCTTCAAAAGGTTGTTGCTGTGGTGTTACCTACACAGCTTCGTGCCAGGTTTGTGGAACGCAAATGAAACTCAATTGGTATTGTTGGCTGGTTTCTGACACAGGTCATTTGGTGTGCTGCTTTGGGAGATTTTCTCTCTAGGCTACATGCCCTACCCTTGCAAAACCAATCAAGAAGTGCTGGAATTTGTCACCAGTGGAGGAAGAATGGATCCACCAAAAAACTGTCCAGGACCAGTGTAAGTATTTCCTTAACTCCTACAAGTGACAAGGGACTGTGGGTATCAAACAGATTAGCCAAAGGTGAGAGCCCCCAGCCTCAGGTGGATATTACTGAAAGTCTCTTGAGCCACTGCCTCTTGCACACAGCCTAGAGTACTACAGGATTTGCATTAAGTAGTGCCCACCCCCCAAGTTTAGAATCCAAGGATGCAGAAATGACCCATCTACTTCTGCTCTCCTCCTTTGGGCCACGTATTGAGGGCAGTTCCCCTGGACCCATGATCACTTCATACTGAAACACATTTTACATAATTACCTTTCTTGATCAATACTTCTTTTTTATTATTATTTTTTTTTAACTGATTTTAAGGTACCGGATCATGACACAGTGCTGGCAACACAGCCCAGAGTATCGGCCAAACTTCTCCACCATCTTGGAAAGGATCAAGTATTGCACACAGGTACGGGTCTTGGGTATCCAGGTGGATGATACTCCAAGGAAGGCCAGCTATCCAAAGACATCAGCTTTAGTGCCCAAAACAAATGAAGAGTCCTGACAGACTGATCTAAATATTTTCCCGATTGTGGTGTTGCTGGTGGCTCAACTGCTCCTTTCATATGGGTTTTCCGGTACCCATCCTCGCTCTCCCATCTTCAGCTCAACCAAAATGAGATTATACTGTTCCTGTGCAAGAAGACCTTTTCAACTCTATGGTTGTTCATTAGCAAAGCGTCCTTCATTTCGTGCTGGAAAGGTATTTAGAATCTCTTTCAAGGTCCATATTCTGACCTTGCCTAATGTTGCTTGAAAGCCGCATTTTGGTTGGTATGGAGTGGAAGGGGGGGAATGAGATGGCGCAGTGAGGTCACCATCTGGTAGCATTTTACAGCTGCAGGCCTGGATCCAACCTCCTGTGGGAGAAATTACACACTTGTGACCCCCAGCTTAGCCACTGACTTTGATAAAGCACAACCTCTGCCCCAAGTCCTAACAGCGATGGCACACAGCACCTCGCGCAACGCGCGGGAACATTGCCCAAACCTGATGTCAGCCTCTGCCAAAAGCTTTCTCGCTCTCATAGCTGTTTCTCTTCAAATGCAGGTGTGGCAGTCACCCTGAAGGTACTTCGGGGTGTAGCAGATCCTTGTCTCTGTTTTTCAGGACCCTGATGTGATCAACACCGAGCTGCCCATGGAGTGCAGCCCCACGCCAGAGGATGAAGGGAGTACAGTCATGCGCCCAAACATTTCCAGCGGGATAGTGCCCCTGTTGGTAAGCCCTTGTCTCACACCTCAGACAACACCTAAAACACGGGACTCCCACCATGCTGGGCACAAACTTGTACAACGTCCACAAGAGCTGCTGGTGGAGAACCTGAGCAACCGGACTGCTCGAGGCCCCAGCCTGCCATGCCTCAGCGACTTCAACAGTGGGTCCTGGTTCCAGCAGACCTCCAATCAGAAGCTGGAGCTCAGCAATCCACCAACCCACAGACTTAAAAACAAAACAAAAAATCTTTGGAACCCAACCTATGGATCGTGGGTGCTAGAGAACATCTGTCACTTCAGCCCCAGCTCCAAGCTCAAAGCCACTCCAGAGCGGGAAGATTCGGGCTTTGATGGGAATTGCAGTTCCTCTCCTAGCTCTCGGGCATCTCCAGCATCTCCAAGTCGAAGCAACTGCCCTCACCTGGATATCAGTGGGATTGAACTGGTGAAACTCCAGACTTTCCCCTGTGGCAATGTAAATTATGCTTATGATGACCTGTGCTATAGCACTGACCACCAGCCATCTGCTTTGGCAGAGGTCAGAGCAGCAGTGCTAAGGAGCTCCAGCCTGCACAGAGAGGAAAAGCCTTTTTATAAAACAGAGAAAACATCCAGAGAGAGGGACTCTGGTCTGTCACTGTCAGATGACTTGAGTGTTACTCCAGTGTAACAGAAATGGTTCTTCCAAAGGTCAGGGAATGCGTGGGTCTGGAAGGACTGCTTCCTATTTCACGTACTTCCTCCGTTTAAGTTCCTTCAGATGGGTGATGTTTCAACATCGGCAATTTTTGCTTCCTCCTTCTACCTGCCAGCTCCCCAGATCGTTAAGACAGTTACATTTCTATCTCTGCCCGTCGAATGTGTTCCACTGAACCAACTTAGAGATGGAGAACTACGGCATCGCTGCTCCGATTCAGAATACAATACTTAATGAAAGGACTTCTCAATCTGCTCAGGTGAAAAAAAACAGACCTACCATCCAGCTGCAGCATTTGGATGAAAATAATGACCAACACAGGCTACACTTCTTTCTGACAGAAGAAACCAAAAACACATGCTGTGGCAGCAGCAACCAACTTGCAAAGGCTGCGCCATTTCCAAGAGCTTTTTGCCATCCTCATGACTTACTAGTGATGATCATGTATTGTAAGGGAAATAGATAAAATAGCAGCTACATTTACATCTGTTTATTAGCGGACCCTGTGGCAAAAACATGAAAAGGAAGCTACTGCTCAAATTGGAAGCAGTAGGAAGGATGAAAAAAAAAAAAAACCCAGGCTTCTCTGAGCATGTGATTTGAAAACAAGCAATGAAGAGGAAAACAAATTTACTAGTTAAAAAAAAATGGTTGTTTGAGCTGATAGTATCCCTTTGAATAGTGAAGGAAATGTGCTGCTTGCTTCATGGTGTCACTTTCCTCACAGCTCCTGGTGTGGAAAGGGCAGGTGGTTTTTCAAGAAAGGGTGAGCTGAGCTGCATGGTGTGATGAGAAACGGACTGTCTTTATCTTTTAATGGACTTTGCTCAGGATGAACTTCATTTTTGTAAGTACTTTGCTATTCAGCAGCAATTTCCTGTGCTATGTTGGTAAGCATTAAGCTGAGGTTCTTGGGTAACTGTCTGGCATTTGGCACACTGGAGGAGTTCTTGTTTTTAATACCCTCTGAGATAGAAACAAAGAAATGGAAAGGAAGGGCAGAGTGAAGGGGACCCTAATACAAACACTACCTTATGGTGCCCTTCACATGGGAAGGTAGAAAAGCTCAGCTGTTTGAGCAAGCTAACGCCATGACTTGGCTTCACACACCTGAGCATGTTGTCATTTTTTCTAGCAACCATACTGGCTTGCTGGTAAAGGTAGTTGCTGTTTGTTTTGAAGACAGCTCATTTCTAAGGCTTCCTTCTGTTGCTTAGGGTCTAAAACTGATGGTTAGTGGTTAAAGCCTGCAACATAAGGAGACTGAAAAAGTAAATAATTTGGATTAAGCCTGAAGAGTCTCAGAAGCTTTTTGTCCTTGTCCCCCTCCTGAGTGGTGCACTGCCAGCCTACCTTGGCAATTGACATGTGTAATCAAGTTGTGTGGGGAAATGCCAGTTGCAGACTGGTTACTTTCTGAGGAAACAGGTGCTCTGGAAAAAGCTACGTATGTAGCAATCATGTCTGAAGACGTGAGTTAGCAGGAGAGGGCTTGCTTTGATCACACACTTCCCGTCCTCTGCGTCGTTCAGGGATGGACACTCCTGAGGTGTGGTACGGAAAAGCAGAGAGGGAAAAGTCTGAATCCATCTGGAGTGAAATGTGTATTCAGCACAGATTTATGCATTGTTGGCCTGACTTTGTACCTGTTCCAGGCTTCCTATAGCTTTAGGCCTTTGGCTTTAGAATGGTGCTATACGCCGTCATTTTCAGATCTGAGTGGTGCTGACGGTCCCCTTTCAGCAAGGACCTGTGTGGCAGGGAAATAATTCCAAACCCATGCTGTGAAATGATAGATGGTTTGAACAGGGGGTTCCCTTGGTGCAGGGGCAAATTCCAGGAGTGGTGGGCTTAGTGACCAAGGGCAATGGTTGCCCTTGTCTTGCGCCCTTCTTTTCATTTCACCTTTGCTTCAGCTCTCTGGCTTCTCTCATTGTCTGTCCTATCTTATATTCAGGAGCTGCCACAGCCCAGTTAGATGAGGTGGGAAAGCCCAGATAGCAGGAAATATTTTAATTCTCTCCTCTTGCAGAGGCTAATGTTTTTGGTCATGTTTCAGGATGGCCATCTCTGGAACATGCTAGTCAAGAATAAATACATCTACTTTTAGTGAAATGCTGACTTGTTCAGAAGCTGTGGGAAGTTAACTATACCACCTTTTCTTCCTGTGGGCTTTCTACAAAGTAGCAGCGACAACAGTTCTTAATTTTTGTGTGTGTGGAAAGAGCTATACAATACCCTAAGAGTCCACCAAGAAGCAGATAGGATCCCTGCTGTCCACACGGTTACCCAGTTCGAGCTATCACTGTTTTCCTCATATGCAGCACTTGCCTCAGCATAATTCAGGAATTTAGAAAGGCCAACAGAGATAAAACTAGGTAAGCCACTGAGAAGTGAGAGAAGAGCACAGTTCTATTACCAATGCCACAGGCAGCCTTGGCTGCAGCTATGGCTTCAATTTGTAAACAAAATGCAAGTTCTTCACTCCAGAACATTGGACAAATGCCTGGTTTTACTGAACAGCTGTATCAAGGTATTCATTTACAGGAAGAGCATAGACAAAGCTGCCATGAGCCAGAATAAAACTCCATCCTGCTTGGTATCTTACCATCTTTAAAAGTGACCAACAGTGGGGTGTTGACCGGCAACTTTAGCGTGAGCACGTAGTGTTTATTTATTTATTTGCTAGACATACTTTGCTGGTTTACAACAGCATGTAGCTCAGGGATGCACCGAGCCAGATGCAGTGTCTTGTAACAAGACAGAACATGGACCTGCATGTAATCAAACAGGCACTAAAAGAACCACCTGGGCATTTGAAAAGAATCTGCATTAGCAACCTAAATTTTATATAAGTTCTTAACTCCCTCCAACGGAACCAAAGGTGAAAGCACAGTTGCCATGAATCTTTGGCCTGTAACAGTTTTTCTGTGCATATCTGATCTCTCAGTTGCTTTTTAAAAACCCTTGTGGATTGTGGATTTTTAATTAATATCCTGGAGGAAATATTGTTAATACTGCTCCTGTTGTGCTGCTGAAAGGCTACATGCTGTCCAAACCGTATTATCCACAAAGAAAAAACATAAAATAATTGCAGTGATATATACTGCTACCTTCATTCCTACAATATTGAAATTTCTGTTCACTCAGATTTCAAAATGTAATGAGCTTGAAACTGTTTTTTTTTTTAAGGAGGCACTTTTAGTGCATAATCAATCAGTTGAACCCGTAGTATTGAAATTAGGTTACTTTGGCAGTTGAAAGCCAAAATCTGATTTTGTTTCCTAGAGGGGTGATGTGAGCTGGAGCTCTGGGATTAATTCAATCCTGTAATCCATGTGAAAAGGCTTCCAACACTTTCCCACCGAGGAATCAGCCACTTATAGTATTATTATAAATTGCTCTTCCTGGTGTCTTTTAGCATGTTACCAGCTTGTTTTTAGATTTGTGTGTATATAGTTGTTGGGATGTTGTGTTTTTTTTCTTCTAGGCTCGACATTAGTATTTTATGTTGCTTCATACAACCTCATACCTACCTTTTAAAAAAAAGGTATTGAATAAGATGAAATAATAATTCAAATTTCAATTTGTCTTTTTCTGCTTTCTTTTCACATTTGTTGATATTCTTGCTTCTGATTTCTTTGTTATCTTTTCTCTCCTCAAGTGCTTTGTACCTTTATTTTCCCTTTAAAGAAACAGAATTTTTAACTGCACAGACTTCAGTCCCCCTCCTATCAACCCTTTTCCCCGAGGTAAGTTCTCCCCTGATTTGCCAAGGGGCAGATGCAGACTAAGAAAGTTTTGCAAGTCTAATGAAACAGTCCTGGGCTTTTGCACTTTTGAGAAGTGTTGTGAGACCTGGAGAGGTGACCACACAAAACTGCCCCAGGTAACAGTTAACTGCTCCGAGTCTGCCAAGTGTCTTTTGAGGCACAATTTTTTTGAATATTTTTTAAGATAGAGCTTACCTCAAAGGAAGCTGTCAAGCTTTGTGTGGATCAGGTTCTAAAGGAAACATACCTAATATGTTTGGGAACCACTTTCCAACGTTAGCTTCTAGATGTCTTACAACCCATGTTGGTTTAGGAAATACAAGATGTTAAGGACTAAAAGCAAAAGAAATACTGAAATAAATAGGCTTTTGTCTCTTTCCTAAGCAAATTCTTAAAGAAAAGGCATTACTGTCCTGTGATCAAATCACAGTGGATGTCTTTTTTTCCTTCAGTCTCATTTATTTAGTAGCATACACACTTCAGAGTAACAAACACTCAACCAGTACAGTCAATGTCAAAAGTGACCATGGTCAGCATTGCATTGTAGTGTTCAGAACGGATGCATGTGGATTATACAGGCCATTGGATCTCAGTACCTTAAGAATAACAAATAATAACAACAGCAATAAAGTAATAAAAAAATAGCAAGAGCCCTCTGAGATACTCAAGGGTTTGGTCCAACTCCCATTGAAATCTTGCCCTATAACAGGAACTGGATCAGATGTTAAGTGAATTCTCCCCCCTGTGTAAAATTAAAGAGAGATTTAATTTTTACTCCTTTGGTTAAATTTCATCCAAATTGATATCCTTGTGGGGCCTCACCACCCATCATTTTTGAACTTGGCTGATGTATGTCTTTGTGCATTTCTTTCTATATTGCATGTTCCTCCAATCTCCCAGCATCTTGCAAGCGATAACGAAGGACAGCCTCACACCATTCCTGTGAGGTAAGTAGGTACTATTCCCATCTGGGAAATGGGAACAAAATTGAGGCCTAGGATAGTTGCCCAAGGCCAAAAAAACCCCAAGTCACTGGCAAAGTTGAGAGAGAGAAGTCCCACTGCTAGATTCACACAGGAACGCAGCAGCTACAGCAGTAAGCATTGCTGCACCTCACTAGTGAGTTTAACGACCATGGTGCCTAGGTCAGAGGTTCGCTGTTCAGCACCAAAGCACCTCTAGGCCAGCACATCTCACCCTGCTGTGAGAACGCACGTGTTCTCGGTGTCTCCAGAGCGAGGCAATATCTCAGCGGCCGCATTAAAGAATTACATTCTAGAGTTGAGTGCGAGCAAGTGTCAAGGTTATCATGCATCAGCTGTTCTATGGTACGTGCCTGTGCAAAGGCATTATGTAGACACCCCCCACCCCCTCACCCCCACCCGGTAAATACAAGCTTATTCAAGGCGACTTCATAGTGAAAGGTGGCTCTGCGGCTTCCTCACACTAGTGAGTGAGTGTACAGAGACAGGCACGCAGGGCCACACGACGTGACTGAAGGTATCTAACTTACTCCGTGGTAGTTTGCTCATGAGCTCCCAGCCTCCAGCCCTACATCTGCAGGCTGCTCATGACAAGCTGCCTCCTCTTTTCTCATGACAGCAGCAGCGGATTGTGGCTTCTTCCCTTTTTGTGGGCAGCTAAAGGCCATTTCAAAACTAACTTGCTAGAACTACTTATCGTCTAGAATGAGTTTCCAGATCAAGACCTGCTATAACAGATGTTTTCTTTTCCCCTTGACTTTTTCAACTACCTGTGCTTCCTTCTAAGACTACGTACTGCAAACCACCCAGGTGCTAGCAGCAGCTGGGGTTTTTTAAGCTACTGGTTCAATGTTGCTTCTAGTTCTCCTTTAGAATTGGACAGTCATTCTAAAAGTTTGTCTTTTAATCTCTCAACTGACATTTTAGCATCAACTTCTGCCTCCTAAGTAAGTCTCCTCTTTAGAAAACAACTTATGCTGGTGTGAAACGTTCACCCATGTGGTAACAGAAAAAATAAATTTAACTCTGAAGATTAATTAGGCAAACCACTAATGAATTCTATCACCTTAACAGTCTCATTTCCAACTTCTTCTGGGTTTTTTTTAATTATGGTTGGACTGTCTGCAATTGTAGTGTCACAGAAAAGTTATTAAAGTCATGCTTTGTAAGTCCTATCTTCTCCCCACTGTCCTTAAGCACTGCTTAGCTGCAGGAAAGAAAGAAGCCCTTTTTCAAATAAATAAATAAATCGTATGAAATTCACCACAGAGTAATTCGTCATCTCACAGCGCTTAGGAGGCATCTGAAATGATAATATCTGTGCTCCCTATTGAAGGCTTGCTGTCACTTCAAAAAAAAAAAAAAAGAAGAAAGTAAACCCTCTTAAACATCTAGATGGAAAAATTCATCAACATACTATCATGAAAATAAAACTGAGAGGGACTCTGTGAGGCCAAAGAAGTCTGAATTTGCAGTGAATGCAAAAATTACCAGTTTCAAACAATTTCTGGTTTAGGATGAAACATTTCCAGGTGTCGTTACTGCCTACAGAATATCCACTCTACGTCATGTAATTTTTAGGTCACAACCAAGCTTGAATTTTTAATACTGCTGGGTTGTTTAGAGGTGATAAAAAATGTCATTAAATCTGATTTACCTCTTAGTACTGCAATGTGTTCTCTAAAGTAACTTCTTTTAGAAATTATTTTAGGCTCTTTGATTCTAATTACAAATGTTATAGAAGGACTTCATTCCAGATCTGGACTCTGCAACCTTTTTTTTTTTTTGGTCATGATCACAATTACTACTGAAAACAGCAGTTTCTCACAGCATGGAGTCACCTTCACATATTCTGAAGTTCTCAGAATTTTTCCTGAGCACAGGACACCAGCAAAATACGCAATTTCTGATCAATATGCATTACTAGCTTTAGAAGTTAAAAGGGGTTTGACAATCAAATAATAATAGAAGTCCTGTTCTCATTTTGAAAACTGCATCATCACGTTATTAAAGCCTAATGTGAGTGAACAGGTGAATACTGATAGTATTTATACTGCTAATATTTAGAGAACTGTTCAAGTGACTAAAGGCAACCACAGAGATGTTATGTGAAGCCATTACAAACAATCACTTCAGTCTTTCTTGATTTTTTAACCTAAACACTGTGAACTTTCTGTGGCTGCACCTGGGCCGCAGCAAGAGAAGAACAAACCACAGATGACCCCATGTCTCCAGACGGGGACTAGAGGATGCGATATATTGATATTCCTTCCTCCAAACTGCCCTGAGTTAACAACTGATACCTTGGAGGAAGGATGCCTGGGAATTACCTCGTTATTAGTGTAATGCTGTGAATGCAGAAACATTACTTTCCCGAGCACTGCGCCAGTCTATACTCTTAAGTGGCAGCGTCGCATTTGGGAAGAGGAATATGGCTAAGAAGTCACGTGCATTAGGAGACAGCCAAAACCATGCTCGTAAGAGATCAGAGTGGTTACTGGCTACTAGCGCGTACGTCTGTGCGTGTGTAAAGATGTTTTATCTTTTAAAAGAAACGTGCCTTAGAAAAAAAACAACACCACCTTCAAAAAATACCCCAACCGACTCAGTTCTCTGGTCTGTGTGCAAGAGAGTCACTCTTGATTTTCCAGAACTGCAGTTCAGCTGCGAGGCCAAACTAGGCACTTTTCAAATAGCCCACCCAGTCTGAAATTCAAATGTTTTCAGAGACAATAGGTTGCTATTCTCTCCCTAGAGTATCTCCTGAGAGGCAAGATCACAAGAAAAGGCTTTTCTCAGAGAGATGTGAATCAAGGCTTGGGTAGGGGAGAGGAGCAATGGTCAACAGGAGTTACCACATCCAGCCACTACAAACTGCTGTCTCCCTTTGCTCCAGGTTTTGTGTGGTTATCATCCACTTTCACCCCATACCCACCGCAACACAACGCAGCAGAAGTTGTTAGTCCAACCTATTGCGTACACAGGAGTGAGGAAACTTGGAATTATTAGAGGTGAGGTGGGGGGGGGGACACAACACTCTTGCTGGTTTCAAAACTACACAGTTCCCTGAAAAATTGTTATTCCTATGCTGAATTGCCAAGCACTTGCTTAATCTAGAGGTAAGCTAGAGTGCCACCTGTTTGCCAGAATCATTCTGGTTTACCATACAGACCTCTCGACTCATGCTGGTGTGATTCCTGAGTGTGGAGATCTTCGTTCTCTGAGGACCAGTCTGAAGTTCAGCCGGTGCAATACAGACCAACCTGGAGTTATTTAGGTTCAGAGGGCTGATGCAAAGTCATTTTGATCACTAACTGCTGAGTTCTGTATGCAACTACCTCCACACTGATGACCTCAGAAATCTGGAGGGAGTTAAAGATTTCCTTCCAAGTGAGTGATCCCAGTAGAGTAGAAAGTTACAGAGAAGCCCTGCAAGTTTTGTGCCATTCTCAACTCATCTTTCAGTGATGCTTCCCAAAATGCCAATCAGATTGTCCAACCCCAATAAGTACCCATCCTCCCTGTTGCCTTCCTGCCAGGGGATCCTGTGATCAAGCGTCTGCCCATCAGGGAGAAGGGTGGTCTTTCCAAAATCGATCAGCCACACATTGGCATTCCCACTGCCGTCATGTACAAAAAGTAGTGAACTTCCAACGACCTGGAAGACAAATTAGGGTAACGTGGTTAAAAGCACATCCTTGCGCTCTCCCCCATCGCCATCAGTAACAAAATGGGCATGTAGATGGGAAAAGGGACCCAGCAGATAGAAGGAAGAAAAACATTTTTCCACCGTACTTGGTGGTACGTCTCAGTTTGAGCAATTCACCAAAGCCTCTAACTACTTTCAAACAAAAGACCATGACCCATGATTAACCAAAAATGCCTCTAGTGACAAAAGAAAATTAACAAGATAAAATAAAATGGCTGATCTCAAAATTCTGAGTTGTTACAAGCAGAACTTAGGATGCTCACAACACCTTCTCCACAGCAAAGCATACAAGGACAACTTGGAATTACACAGTGTTTCAACATAAAACATATAACTAATAAAGCCTTTGTGGTCACACTACAACTGAATGCTACTGTACCAAATGCAAGCTTCCGCATTACTGTAGCCCTGTAAAGATTCCCAGTGGAACACACCAAGATTTAGAGAAACCACAGGAAACTGGCTCTAACAAACCTTTCCCTGTGGTGGCCCAGAGCTGTAAGTGCTGAAGATCAGAGGATTTATTATTCCTTGATTGTTTTAATCTTCCCTGTCATTATGATAAAGCCTTTGTGGCATCTGTGTTGTTAACATATATGACTTTTCTTCTACTAGAAACTCCTTTCTAATAATACAGTGGGCTATTCTGAAATCCATCTAAATGACCAAATGAAGCAGCCATACAGCCTTACACTCACTGCTCACCTCATGTCGCTTGAAGAAGTCTGAGGATTCAAGAATGATATGAATTTCCTGCAGACGCTTGAGGTATTTTTTCTGGAGGAAGAGGAGGAAACACAACAACCCATAAACATTTAAGTAAAGAATGAATAAAAGCTACTCAAAAGTTAATATAATGACTAGATCATGTTAATTTTAAGCTAGAGGTCCTCCAAAACACAGGTTCCTCATTCAAAAGTCAATCTGAAAATACACTTCAACGGGCTTTCATAGTGAATGAAGAGGCTGCATGCATTACACCAGGCATACTTACCTGCCTTGCTTGGGATGCAGTGAGTCTTTCTGCATCCCTTTATGTCTTTCATTAATAAAGAGAAAAAAGTTTCAAGTAATTGAAGATCTTTTCATTTTCTACGGTGAAAAGTGAATGAAATTGTGTTAGAGAGACAAGAAGCTCCAGCCATGGTGGAGGGAATAAATAAATCAAAGGCCTAACGCATAAAGCTCTAGTACACATTTTTAATGCTGTCCTGTGTTACCAAGCACGCTCCTCCTGGAGGACTAATCTGCCTCCACTACGGCTTCTACACTGCGGCAAAACACGATGACATCCTTTGAAGCTCCGAAGACAAGAGACATGTGATGCAATCTACCACATGCCTGCTGTGTTAACCATGAAGCAGCGCGCCGGAATTGCTCTCCGAGGCGAGTCTCGCGAGTCTCGCACATCGGAACACAGCCAGCCGCCGATCTCACTTCCTGCCCCCATGCTCTGGTTTTATCCTCTCCAGACTGAATTCCCCAGTCACAAGTTTTCCTGCCAACACAATCCTTTCTTAGACATCATCATGCCTCTGACACATTTAACACCCATGGTCGCAGCCGATGGAAAGCCGTACGTTAGCCTGACTGACGCTTTGCTAGCATGAGGAACTTGCAGTGAAGCCATGGCAAGAGCTGACAGGACTGGTGTCAACCAACTACTTCTCACAGCCCACCAAGTCCTCATGTCCACTCCATCTGCTGAGAAGGACTGGACATTAAAACTACTTTCTTCCTTGGTAGTTTAATTCATTTTTCTTGTACCAGAGGAAGCATGGCCCTGAAGCAAGTCCATTGGGTCAAAGGTTAGTGAACCTGAAGAGTTCAGACTCACCAGAATAGTTGTGTTGCCCTCGATGAATTCCACAAAAACCTGCAGAACTTGCTCCTGTGTCTTTGTAGTTTTGAAGTTTGTGTTACATGTTCCATCGGCCTTCTGCACAAAAACAGAGATGATTTATGCTACACACATATCATTCCCCTCATCAGTCAATCCTCTTGAAACATCAACAGCTCAGCTCTTGCTAACCAGATGAAAGTGAGTAGTTGAACAGGAAGAGAGCAGATAAACCAAGCAAGAAGTGGAGGACAAGAGATACAAAAGCTGATTGGCTAACTTTAAATGGCAACTCATTTCCTGTTGAGTGCAGTTAAAAAAAATACAAAAAGAAATCCCTCATGATGTTACGAGCTTGCACAAGGGTTTTCTCACATGTTGGTGCTAGCAGTGCAGAGTTCAGTTGGGCAAACCACAGTCACCACTTTGGTTGTCCCTTCATGGCATAGTCAAACCCTGGCTGGGAGTGTAAAGGGGCATTTTCAAACCAAGTTTTACTAGTCCTTTCTGTTCAGTTTGGTATTTTGTTTGGTTTTGTTTTTCAACAGGGAAATGTCGTGGTTTAACCCCAGCCAGTAACTAAGCACCACCCAGCTGCTCGCTCACTCCTCCCCCTCTTCCCCCACAGTAGGACAGGGAGGAGAATCAAAAACAAGTAAAAGTTGTGGGTTGAGGTAAGAACGGTTTGATTTTTATTTCAATTATTAAACTGTAATAATCATAATGAAACAGAAGATAAACCCAAGAAAAGACAAGTGATGCACAGTGCAACTGCTCACCACCGACTGATGCTCAGCCTGTCCCCCAGCAGCGATCTGCCCCTCTCAGGCAACTGCCCCCCAGTTTACATACTGGGCATGATGTCACAGGTATGGAATATCCATCTGGGCTGTGTACCCTCCCAGCTTCTTGTGCCCCTCCATCCTTCTCACTGGCAGGGCACAAGAAACTGAGAAATCCCTGACGTAGTATAAACATTACTTAGCAACAACTAAAACCATCGGTGTGTCCTCAACATTATTCACACACTAACTCCAAAACACAGCACCGTACCAGCTAGTAGGAAGAAAATTAACTCTATCTCAGCTGAAACCGAGATGGGAAAGCAAAGAATTGTGGCTAAGGCTCAATTCCCAATATACCTTTGCACACGAACGTGACCCAGAAGTCACAGAACAGAAAACTACCTGCAGACGAGAACAACCTGGGATTTGCAATGCCAGGAGTGACACAAACACCAGCAGTGACAAAGCAGGTGTGTGAATTTTGGCAAAGGACAGCGCAGGCATGCTTGTATCCAACTGGGTCCTGGAGAAATTCAAAGTATTTTTGTGCTAGCAGAAGGCTCACTACAGAAGTGTCCCGCTACTGAAAAAAAAAAAAAAAAAGGTCTTTTCCTGTGCTGGTAGTGACCAGTTTGTGCTTGTGAGGCTACAAGTAAATACGAGCAATGCACGAATCAGAAATATCTGTCAACACAGACTATAGGAATACACATTTCTCCAAGAACATTTCTGTTGCTTTGAGAGACACAAAGAGGAGTTTTCAGCACATGCACGTAAAACACAGCAATTATTGCAGCTGGTAGCCTGCATCCACTAAAAACCTGCAGAATTATCACACTGCATTGCTCTCTATTGTATGAATCAAATGAAATCCATCATTTCCATTATACGAGTAAATCAACAGGTCATCAAAACATTAAATTTCTAGATTTATCATGCAAGAGAATTAACTGACTGAATGGTGAAGCCATGCAGAACAGCCTCCCACCTACCAGACTTTTGAGCAGCAGAATAAACAGAATTTTGTTCCAAGGCTGTGGGCCAGACACAAGTGTGGCATGTCAGCCTGAAGAGATGTGTAAGTTATGCAAGAGAAGTTAGAAAGTTAGGAGCCATCTGATCTGATGTATGATAATACTTAACAGCACACAGAAATTCGGAACCTACTCCGATGTCTTGTACCTCTTCCCAGGAGATAGGTTGTTTTAAAAATACTTTCTCCCCACGCTCCAGATCACAGAACGGCAAGGATTGAAAGGGACCCTCTGGAGATCATCTAGACCAACGCCCCTGCCAGAGCGGGCTCACCTAGAGCAGGCTGCACATGATGGTGTCCAGGGGCAGAACTTGGATTAGCTGCTGTGTGTTCCCGTTTCATCCTTTTTTTATCTGGACAGACTAGTTGCTTGCTTCCCTGTTGTTTAGAACCACTTTTATGATTTTGTTCCTTTGCAGCAGTTCACAGGAAATGTACCCACTGCCTCTCTTTACTTGCTGCTAACAACACGCAGATTTTGAACGGCACCATCCTTCACATTCCGTACCAGGTCCTCGCAAGAACTCTGGATCCCCCTGACCCCCAGGAGGCACTTGCCTGACTCACTCCTTGGAATCACACCTCTGTGTCAAGGCCTTCACGCACACATGGCTGCACAGCAGAGCAGCCCATTGCACAGCATGCTCAGTGGGACACTTCTCATTAGATGGGGTGGTGACCTGGCTAGCAGGAAGGCAGGTTTGGTGGCCCATAAAATAGTGCTACCTAACTTAACTTGTGTGGTCCTGCTCAGATTCCTCTGCAGACCTCGCTTAAAAGGCCTTTGGGTTAAGGTTGTGACCTAAATGGATTCACGTTTTTAAAGATTTAGGAATCAAATCTGATGTCCTCCTGGGAAAATGGCTCTCCCTGATCTACAGCTAAAGGAACAGTATCAAAAGGAAGAAATAACTTTCCAAACTGCCCAGTGATTCAGTGACGGAATGGGAAGCCAGAACTCCTGATTCTCAGTTCCATCCATCCCTGTTCGGCAAAACTATTAGCTTAGGTATTGGAGAGACAATGTTTGTGATGCCTGACCTTCAGACAGCTCCTTCCAGAGAGGAAACCTGAATCCTGAACCTGGCAGGCACAAGAGACCAAGTGTCAGGTGTCAGCTGCAAGGAACCCCAATGGTTTGAACTATTTCTGATAAAAGGAAGAGTGACAAATCCTGTAAATGAACCTGACGATTTCAGAGACACGGAAGCAAGGCAAAGCAAAGAGATGAATCAACCTAAAGAGCAAATGTACCCCACTGATGAAGGAAGAATGCACACAGTGAATCACATCTCATTTACTAGCAGCCACTTCACAGAAGGGCTTCCACAGTTTCACTGTCTTTGCTTCTGCATCTTACTTCAGCAGCCACAGTCCAGAAATATTCCTGACTAACCAGCTAACTCCAGGAGTTACCAGTGCACTCAGGGAGAACAACCCCTTTTCCCCATCAGCCACTAGCTGGCACCACTGACCCTTACAGACTCTCCTCTCCAAACAGGGATCTCTGCAGCATGGCTTTGCTTTTCTGCAAATAACACAGAACTGGATGTACAGGTCAGCAACAGTGAAACAGCTCAGGGACTAGCTGTATTGCGTGAACAAATAATTTTTTTTTTACCATGGAGAAATGGTGACCTACATCCCTCATAACAACACAAGGAGAGGAAAGGTAATGTACTGCAGTACTCCAAGGCATCTCCTGTGCTTAATCAAGGATTAAGTATTTGTGTCCTGTTTTGCACACCTACAGCATTGTCTCAACAGACAGAAATACCACGCAAGCTGTGTGCCACAGGTGATAACCAACCAAATCACAAAGAACTGTTTTACCAGATCTCCTCCGTGCTCCCTTAGCTCAGTCACTCTCCAGGACTCAACATGAACATCTGTACATCTTCTGCAGTGACCAGCTCTCTTTCCAAGAACGTATATAAGAGGTCTCAAAATCATCCAGGTTTCTGGATGCTCTGTGTAATGGAATCAAAAACCTGCGTAGTGTAGGAATAAAAGAGGTATCCTGATAACATCATTAGGTGGCGAAAGGGTAAGACAGAAAGTGTCTTGGCTGGCCTGGAGCCAGTTCATCTCTCGCCCAGACAGTTCCTGCACGAGGATGCCTGTGTCTAACAGCCAGGAGTGGGTGGCACAGCGTACAGGGGCCAGCACAGCCTGAGCTGGAAGCCCTAGTTCCTGGATCACAGCAGGAGAATCTGTGAATGAGGAAGGGAGAAGGAAACACAGGGAAGCAGAGAAGAAAGGGGAAGGGGGAAAGTTAAAAAGCCTCTGCCTGTTAGCATCACCCTCTTCTATCCCTTTCTTCTTACGTGTTTGAACTATGAAACAGGAGCAAATCTGACCCAGATTATAATTTACAATGTCCTAACGAAGTTAAATTTGACGTATAAGCTCTGGGAACATCCTGAAGTCATGCAGGGTAACCCAGGCTGACTTCTTCACAGTTGTCCTGTCATGAGCTTCAGGTAACAAGCACTCACCCAGGGTGTGGGTGGGTCTGGGCAGCCCTCACCAAACTCTGTGCTGCCACCACTGCCTCAACCCAAGCGAAATAGTTTAATGCTCACTGTGACAGGTCTGTGCAAGCACAAAGCACACACCTCTGGAATCCAGCAAGCATTAACATTCAAGTAACTGAGCCAGATGGCTCAGAGTTGGTAGGTAGGTATCCAACATCGCCATGGGGCACAACAAACAAAGAACTGATTGGTAGGAAAGCAAATTGCCATGGTTCTTCTGTGGCTCCAAGGTAGTATCCTAGGGACGGTATAGGGGCACAGATTTATCCATCAGGAACAGCAGATGGACTTTGTTGATGGAAAAATTTTATTTTTGGTGGCTTTGGTTTTATTCCAGCTCCATCTATACTGGATATTGTCATGTCCTTAGAAGGAAAAGGGCTTCCTCCATCCCAAGAATATCTAAGCTAATGCTTTTAACATGCCTCGCAAATAAACATAACTGAAACAAAACCACTTACTGTGATGTACTTGGAATAAATATGTATGGTTCCTGGATTAAAAAAGAAAGTAATTGTACAGGGAGAGGTGGTTAATTCTTCAGTTCAAAATTATTCCTTATAACAGCCTCATTTTCATTCTATGTACACTGTGTACCTGCTTGAGACTCTCCTGCAATGTCTCTGTGGCTGAACCAGCTATTGGTGATGTGCATTTGAGGCTTAACTTCACTGACACTACTCTGTTATAATCACAATGAGTGCTTTAAAACCACAACACACCGAACCCTGGGGTTTCAATTAGTGCATTTTCACAAAATCCTTTGGAAAACCTGGCTATTGACATGTGCTAGCTTTTTGATTACTGACAAATCAAATAAAGTTTGATCTCCAAGAACAGGCAGAATTGAAACTATTACCTTAATCCCTTCAATCCTGAAGCCCAGGTTGGCACTAGAGCTGATGGTTTCCCTCCACTGCATGTACCGGGGTTTGGTGACAGCATGCTGGGCATTCTCTTCAGCTGTGGGAGCAAGAGGATCCACTTCAATCATTTTCTTGTACATGTCCTTACGCAGCTTTGGTTTCTCACGGGCTTTAGTCAACTCTTCCTCCAGATACGTCCTGCAAAAAACATCACATCCCAACAAAACTGTAAGGACTCCTCAAACATTTCTTTTGACAACTTATAAACCGGCCTCAGGAAACACCAACCAGGAAAATGTGTTATCATTACCCCAGTTTTGCATGTGGGGAAACTAAAGAACACAGACTAATGACGGCACAGTCTGATTTAGTGAAACAGCCATAGAATTTGGGAATTGTGTTGTTCACCTCTGGTTATAACTACACCTTTACTTACTGTTACGTGTTATTGTTGTGCCCTCCTTACAGAATGGGAGAAAGCTCAATTCCTACTGTGCCACGAAACAGAACTCTATTTTCAGAGGGCAGTTAGGAGAGATCACTTACAATGAAATCAAATGCAAATAGGGCTGCTGAAATCTTAGTCTTTTCCTTCCTCAAAAAAACGGAACATCAGTCATGTCTGGGTTTTTTAGGCCTCAGAAAGCAATTGACATTTTACTTAATGGATCACAGTGAAAGAATCACTCTTCATATGCTAAAAATTAAAGAATAAAGCAGATTAGCTGAGCAGTTCCAAACCAGAACGGGTAATTAAGAACAGGAAGGTGAAGGGTGACAAACCTCCCACATTTTGCTGTTAATGACTCAACCTGTTAATCTGGTAATCATTAGAAAGGCACAATCCATGTTCTCCACATCCCACTGCACTCTCCACTCATTGGGTGCCAGGAGTGTACTTTCTTATTCACAGCGTAATAAGCCAGGCTGGTGTTTAGGAGATGCTGACACTCATCACCAGAATATCATCTACTTCAATAAAATAGGCACTGCTACAGACCCTTCTCCTCTTTCTTCTGGGCATACCAGCAGTACACTTTTTACTCCGATTTATCTGTGAATTCATTTAAGATTTTGCATCTCTCTGAGAAGTCTTGTCTGCACTACTGCAAGTTGAACTGCAATAACTCTTGAGCATCTGAGCTGGCATCCACAAGATTACTACTATTTCATACCTTCATATCTCTCTCTACTGTTACTCCAGGCTCTTCACAGATTCCTTACCTACTTCTTATGCTTAGACAACATTTTTGAAGTTTTGCTCCTAATCATAGTCAAGAAAAAGAAAAGAAAGCGAGAGTCTGGAGAACAAGGTGATAGCGTCATGGAGATGTCAAAGTGGGGAAAAAACAATATCCCAAGCAGATACTATTTTTACAGAAAACTCTTATTTTTACAGAAAAGATCAATACCAGTGAAGACACATTCAAGTGCTGGAAATGGGCTTTCACACTGCTACTCGTTCAATCACGTTTAGAGACAGGAATTTTACTCTTTGTGGGTTTTTTTTAATCACTGCTTGCACAAAGATTATATAACCTGGGAGTGAACAAATCATGCAATTTTTTTTCCCATGTGTTACTCAGGCCACTGCAGAGAAACTCTGTCTTAAATTACTGAAAATTTCTTGACGTGGCTAGTTTTTGAGGCTATCGGTTATTTTCCAGAATCCATGTACAAACAGGCAACAGTGGGACGTGCTCTCCTCAGGTTGCCCAAGGTGACTGCCAAACCAACAACAAGTTGTCTGGACTAAATCCCAAACGCTCCAAAAATGTTACCAAACTCCTTGAGACAGGGCAGGACCATATCTCTCCCTTCCTTCAAAGGCATTTGGGTTGGGAAGCACTTTCTCTTTTATGTACCCCACCTGATGCCCATCTTGCAGTCCATCACTGAAGGCCCTTCAAAGTCAGTAAGCAAGTCATCCAGCTGAATGTAGCTCTCGCCATCTCTCTCCACCACACCGTGGAAGCAGGGGACACAGGAACGTAGCGGGTCTTTCATCAGTCGCTCAAAACACTCCTTTTCATTCTCTGAGAAGCGTTTGAGAATCTTCCCACTATCAGCTGCCTTGAAACTCCCTGGGGGAAAAAAAAAAAATAAAATCAAACACATGCTGGCAAGACGGACCCGCAAAAAAGACAGATCACCTTCCCCCACCACCTACCTCAGCCTCATAACACCAGGTAAAGGTTTCCCCTGAACAAAAAAAGATAACACGCTTTTCATAAAAAATACAACACCCAGGACAAACACAGCCGTTGGCAGTGAAACTGTTTGGATACACTCCCATGTCAGAATTTATAGCTTTAAGGAGTGCAGCTGCTGCAGGCCATCGTCGGTTGGGCTTTCTTTCCATGCTAAACTCTTTGTTAGGGTATTAAACACTGCTATAACTTCCTAAAATGCATAGGAAGAAACCACGAGCCAGAATTTGTTAATCCTCTGACAGGCTATTTTAAAGCTGCGTAACCCTGCCAGTGTTGGCTTTGTCCTTAATCCTCGCGCGGGGCGTACCTGTGGTGTGTACCTACCGAGGCAGGACGGTCAATCAGCGATCGTTAAACAGCCACCAATGGGCCCAAAGCCAAGAGCTGCCCTTTCTACCCACACGTGCTGCGACCGCGCACGCGTGCAGCCTCCAGGTACTGCCTCTTCCCCAGAGCGCTGCTACTCTGCAGGTACAGCCTGTAGTGATGGTGTCTGGGGTTTTTTGGTTTTGTGTCTGGACGGTATGCAGTACAAATGACGGTCTGCACACGCCAAGACTGGCAGTAATTCGGCTCCGGCTGTCTGGTGTCTCCTGTTCAGACACTCTCCTGTCCTGCAACCTGCCAATAACGTCCGAGGAAAGTACACATTTCATTCAGTGGTACCTTTAATCTATACGACATAAAACCAAAGTAAGAGGCTTGTTAATCCTGGGGCTAATGCTAAACTTTTATCACAGCGGGACCCTTCAGCCACTGCAAACCGGTTCCTCTGACAAATCCTGGAACTGGCACTGCCTCAACGCAAGGGCGAGGGTGCTGACAGCCCAGGTTTTTAGTTTGGAAAGAACTTGCCCTATCAGAGAAGAACAGCTGCAAAGAGGATGGACTAAATGCAACCACAGAAAACTATCTAAAGCAAACTGGAGCAGTATCTCTCCTAATCAGCTTCTAGTAACCTCTTAACCTCCTCCTCCACCTTACTACACAAGCCTCCAGAAGGGTAATGATTACACAACCAGCGCATCACTCCAGGCGGATCAAGCCAGCCCCGTACACACGGTGACAAAAACCGCAGTAGGACTGGGACATCTCGGCGCTCTGCGGCATACAAGTCAGCCCCATCGACACCGCTGTGCAAAACGCAGCTACTCCATTTCTAGGACTAAAGAAATTTCTCTCTGCAGCTCTGAAGTGAAACATATTAGTGCATTAACACACAAAGAGGTGTTTCAGGTACCACATTAAAGCACGATGTAGCGTAGGTGCCTGCCCACATGTGTACTAATAAACCCCGTGCTAACACTTTAGGAACAAGGGCTGCATGGGAATTAAATGAAGCATGAGAGAAGCAAACCTGATGACTTCTCTTTGTTGTTGTGGATTTTTGGTTGGGTTTTGGGTGTTTTTTTGCCAGTGAAACAAAGCCTACAGCAGGAGCACACTTATCAACTTCTACAGGCACAAAACCAGAAGCAGCCAACTGAGCTGCTTCTTGCGCTCATATAGCAAACAAGAGACTCAAAATGCAAGCACCTGGTCAGCAAGTCAGTTTTCACCAGATTTGTCTTCACCCAAGGGCTTACATTCAGATGAGGGGTTTGGAGTTGGTATTAGAAACACTGTCCTTGCTAGGACTGAAGCACTTAAGGCATGGACAGTAATACTTTTGCCTGGAGAACTAACTTATTGGCTACTCAGTCAAGAAAGATGATCCCATACCACATCCAACAGCAACAGATGGACTAGAGCTTCAACTCCTCGGTCCCTCTTGTTTCCCTCTAACACGTATTCTACATATATCATCTTACAAGGATTCACTGGGAGCTTGGCTCTTCCCCAGAGTCTGACCATTGCTTCCTTGCTCATCTCATTATTCACACACATCATTCCCCCTTCCCTATCCGCCACTATTCTAGTTCAGAATTGTGTGATATTGCCTGCTTCCTTTTTACCTGAAGGAAAGAAACAGAGAAACGCCAAAATGCTGTTTTCCTTGCTGCTTCCATCCCCACTCCAGAGACAAATATGATGAAGACATGTCTCACCTGTATGCCCAGCCAGCTGCACCCACGAGTAGCGTTTCTTGAAGGGGCTGATGACTGGTAAGTTAACCATGGTTTTTATTGTATGCCATGCCTTTTTCTGGAATACAAAGAAAAAAAAAATACTAAGTTGGGCAAAAGGTGAAACGCTGGCATGCCACAAACCTACCATGTAGCTTCATGCACACTAAATTGCTCCTCACTAAGCGCCCAGAGGTGGAACCACAAAATCAACGCTACGGTCATAACTGGAAAAATAGGCACATAAAACCAAGAACAGACAAATACTTAAACATAATGCTCTACCATCTGCAAGGAAAAAAAAAAAGGTCATACTGCATGTCACAGGTCTGTTCTTAGCCACACCTGACCCTCTGTGTGCGTGAGTCACACGGCATGCAGACAGCACATGCTGAACACACACTTACGCACATTTAAGTTTCCATGAGACGTGAACATAAGCTGTTTGCCGCTGTCAGCAACACTTCCTTTCCCAGAGAACTTCAGTATCACCTCGTGATTAACGGCTTTCTCAGACTCAGCAGGTGAGTCTTCCTGCGACAGACGCATAGAAAACACATCTCTAGCTGGACACAGAGGTCACTCAGGTCTCTCAGCACCCACTGACAGGGTAGAATCTACCCCAGGTCATGGGATTTTCCCCGCTCCCTCCTCTCTTTCTCAACCTCGTTACTCTTTAACAGAGCCCAGCATTGCTCTGGCCACCTTTGGCTGTTGCAGAGTGCAGCTGCCTGGGTACCGCTGCAGGCAGGGAAACAGAACAGCTGCTCACAAGCAGCAGCTGAGCGCTCTGTCAGAAAGAGGAAAAAAGAAAAAAAAAAAGTGGAAAGTGAAAAAGTCTCATGCTCTGGAACTGAAACCCAGGTGGGAGAGAACCACAGCCCACTGGTGTTCACATTGCACCCGGGAGGGATCACAAAGTGCTTTACAAACAGGGACAGCAGGCTCACTTCTTCTGTCCCCCAGCATGATACCCTGCTGGGGAAAGAAATGGAGCTGCAAATAGTTGTGTGCAGCAATTAAGTGCTGAGGGGCTTTTGCTGAGATCAAGTACAGTTGGAGATTAGGCTGCATTTAAGTGCCTACCAAAGGCCTAACTGGGATTCACCAAAATCAACGGGAGGCATTGGTTTCACTGAAAATGAGTTTAGGTCATTGCTCAACACCTGAAAAATCAAAACAACCATGTCTTCTCTAGCAGACATACTGATCCAACGACTTAGACACCTGATTTCTATTTTCTTCTACACTATACTTCTACAGAAGCAAAAAATAAAAAAAAAATGAAATTGCAGGCAGTGATACACAAGCAAAATGTTGCTCTCCAGGTCACACTCCGACCTGACCACCCTTCCCCAAACTTGTTCACTTATACTACGTTTCCTTTAAGCCATCCTCTAGCAATGTTGGTCACCATGTGGGTAACACCCTGTGTCTTACTTAGAATGTATCAAGAGGATATGCGAACTCACAGACACAAGTGATCTTTCTTTTAAGCATTTGTCTTCACAAGAAAGCTTTAAATTATTATTTAAATTAATCATCACTTGGGCATACTTAATCCAAAATAAGATTGCTTCCTCTTGGTTAACTTTCAGCTTGAATTGTGTTCAAACCCAAAGTAACAAAGTGATTTTCAGTCTGATGTAAGTGCCCCATTCAGCAGTAATACTTTTGAAACTGTGCCAGTGAGAGGAAGCATCCAAAAGAAAATCCTGGATATTTGAGAATCTTGAAGACTCAGTTACACTTACTGCAATTCGACAGATGTTACTAGCTCAAACTAAACGCCAGTTTCACAAATACCTTCTTGCAGGTTTAAATGACCCTTTCATATTCTGTATTATTTGGATTTCATATTCTATACTATTTGCCCAAAGTCATTCCAAACTGCAACCTTGCAGTGCTCTATCAGAGCAAACTGCTGTTCAGCGAGGATGAGACTCTTGTACATCACTTACAAATGTCCATAGCCTCCTTCTGGAGGAGAGTGCAGTGTAAATATTGTCATTCACGTAGCAAAGATAAATTACTTTTGTATAGTCTATTTGCCAGATTTAACTCATAGCAAAAGCCTTTCGGTCTGCTCTGCTGTTTCTACTCCAGAGGGACACAGCCTGAAGTTATTTAAAGAACAGTAGAAAGTAAACAACATTCTGAATTGAAATGACCCCTTTGAATGTAACTCCTGCCAAAGAGTTAGCAGCTCTTGACGGTTCCAGCCTGATTTTCAGGCTAACACCGCTTTTTCCCCATCCCTTAATCAGAAGTCAGCATTGCTCCGTAACTCCCAGAAAGATCCTACACCCATCACAATGCCCCCCCTCCTAGCAAACCCCATCCCGTCTCCCGACGACTTGTCATGCTGCGCTATCCAGGCGTGATGAGAAGCCCGGGTTTTCAAGGAATGCACATCAACTGTCAATGCAGCATCACACTCCAGTGGCTTTTCCCGCCTCCTCCCTCCCACCCAGCCCCAAGAAGCTGCAGCTTTTATTTGCACTGTGGGCGTGAAAGAGAGAAAAGGGGCCAAATTCAGCCCCAGCTCAAGTGGACTTTGGCTGCTTCGGTTACAGCTCTCTTGGATGAGTATGTTTAAGCGACTCGCTCAATGTGCAGACTCGGTGACGCTTTTCTTTTTTGAAATTTATTTATTTTAAACAATCTCTTCACAAACCTTCTTCCCCCCCCCGCAAGACAGAGAAAGCACAAGGCTCACTCTAGGAGGGAAAGGATTGCTTCCAGGCCCGTCCCGCGGGGCGTGCTGCCATCGGCAGGGCTTCAGCAGCTGCACTTTTCTCCACCGCAACCTCCAGTCTCCCAGCTCGCTCACCCCGGGATGCAAATCGCCGGGATGCAAGCAGGGCTGCATGCTGTTGGAGCAGTGGTGCGAGTGGGAAGATGAAAACTTTGTGTGCCTGCTGTAGGAGGAATCTTTCTCACTTCTATTTCTAAAGTAAGATTTCTTCCTCTTTGTTAGCAATGGCATTATGTGTTTTCCAAATTGCTGCTCGATGCTGCAGTGGCAAAGAGAACTGTTACAGCTGTGCATCTGTATTTACAGGCTATGTCTCCCTGTAATTCTTCTAGATTCCTGTTCAATATTCCTTGATCTATTGCTCTGCTTGGGTTTCTCCAAGCCCTAATTTCTTCCAGATTCCCAGCCAGAGCATGCTATTTGTATTTATTTAGGGAAAACTGCTCAGATATCTCTGTCAGGATTGCCTGAATCAGATGCCCTTGACATCACCGATGCTGCTTGATATGCCTCAAGATCAATATACTCAAGAGTTTTCCAATAGGAAAAACGAAATCATTCCAGAAGAGCCAAGAAGCAAACATGAGATGTTCTTAGATTCAGCCTATAAATTACTCAGTGTGAACTGCAATTGACACACTACCTATCCATCCTCTTCAGCAATAAAAGGTGTGGCATGCTGAAGAAGGGAAAAGCTAATTTCCTACCAGTGGATCAGTCCACGTGACTGGCTGTGCCACTGGAACTGCGCCCCTGGCAGCAAATGAACAAAAACTCAGGGGAAGAGAATGGGAGAACCGATTCCCACAAGGCAGCCGCAATGCACGCAGAGGTTTGTGGCTTGGTATCTGACATCAGTCTGTGTTATCTGGATTACTCTTTTGAATCACTCTCTGGATCTGAAGCACGGTGCTGAAGAGAAGCGTACATCTGTGCGGCAGATGTGGCAGACTTGCTCTGTGTTAGCACTGGCATATGCAGACAAGAAGCTGGCCAAGTGAGGTATATCCAGGGTTGGATAGGTTGGAAGAAGTAGCTGTTGCCATCGTGTCTATACATTAGGAAAAAACAAAGATGAGCAGAAACCGAAAGCCACCGGTTGCTGTGAGCACAGCTATCTCCAGGGTTTTTCTCACACCGAGAGCTGAGCTCCGTACGCAGCAGCACAGCCACCAGGATCCTGCCCACATACACCAGCAGAACTTGGCTGAGGAAAACTCACTGGGCGGTGTTTCATTTATTTTAAGGGGGTTTTTTAGCTCAGGCCTCCCTGTCCCCAAGAATTAATCCCCAGGAACTACCGGGCTTTCCCAAAACCCTCCCAACGCTTCAGAACAAGAGCTGTAACATCCTAATAGCCAAGCTCACTGAACAGGCTCCCTGAACCGGGTGGGTTTTTTTTGGATTGCCGTTACAGACAGTACAGAACAACTGAAATCTCTCTGGGTATATGCTGAATCCGTCAGGGACAGAAGAGCCATGCTGACTCCTAAAGCCGACAGGGACCTGGACCTTTCTCTGCTGTTCTGCAGAAGAATAAATAAAATCTCTCCCTTATTTAAGGGTAAAATGAAAACAAAGATTGCAGTTCTGTGAACACCTTAAACATATGGAACTATGCTCAGGCAAGCACTGGTAAACAGGTAACATAGGACCCAATTCTGCAAATTCCAGTGTAAATGAAGCCATTACAACAATTAAAAACATCATTCGCATCTAAACTAGTAAGTACCGGGAGGAAAATGAGAAAAACCTTTTCTTCAGGGAAAAAAAATCCACCAGTTTTAATAATCCTAGCATGTTACTTGAAACTATCGTGAGTTAAAGAACTAAAGTACACTGAAATGTAACATAAATCAACAGCATCCCTAAAAATGCTAAAAATCCCTAAAAATTCTTCCATTAGCAGCAGAGAGGAGGAGAAGTTTTTTGCCTGAGCTGGTAAATTTTCACGGAAATTCTCCTAGACTATAGTAAACAGTGACCATTGACTCCTTTTTCCAGGAAAATTTCAGCAGTTTCTTTATATGAGAACCTGTTGTCTTTTTTTGTGCACTAGTACAAAGCCTACGCAAGCCTACAGAGAGCTATTATGACAGTGAGAAACAAAAGGATAGCAAGAAATTTCTTTCTAATATTTCCCCCCCAAAAAAGACTTTAAGAAAGAGTACTTAATTATCAGTCATCATAATCTACTGTTCTCTTAAAGTCTTTACATCATTTAGGCTAAATTCTGGCACTCTGGGACATGGGGGCTGAAATCTGATCCGTAATGCTGTTTGCCACCGCCTACTCAGCGTCTCACCAACTCCTAGAAGGAACAAGGTTCCTCCTCCACAGGGACTTGCGAGGAGTACAGAAAACCACAGCGATCAGAAAAGTTACTACCTGCGTTTCAAAATAATTCTCAAAGAGCCACACGCCCGAAACAGAAAAGCGCTGAGCAACACCTTGCCCGGCAACATCAGCCTGACGTGGCGTAAGCGAGCGAGCCCCCATTTGGGGCCAGTAACCCCAACACTGGTGACCTGAGAAATAACACCCAGGAAACCATCAGACCAGTACCTGGAACTGCCTCCCGCAAGCCAGCCCGCAGCTGACACTAAGCATTGCTAAGCCGGGTATCAGTTATGACTTACTCGTTCACAGTATTAGTCACTCTCCATCGACTCACGTTCCTGACGTGATATCCCCCCTCCCCTTCTCTTGCTTCTTCTTCTCCAGGGCACACACCAGCGCCCATGTTGCTCCAAGTGGTTCAATAAAACCTCGTGAGGTCCCTAAGATTATTCAGAGCTGTTTGTAAGCATCAGTGTGAGCAGGTGACAGGATCCACTCCTGCAAATAGCCCTCCTGTAATATTTGTTCCTTCTAAGCTCTATGTGTGCTTTACAGTTTTGCTATTTCAGTTTTACTTTTTATAGTATATACATTTACTTAACAAAATGTTTCTGAAATCTCATGAGTTAATGTGGGTTAATGTTAACCCACCTACCTTAGTTTATTAAAACTGAAATAACTCTGCTTGGAAGCAAGTTTGCTTTCTTAATCCTTTGTGCCATTTTACTCAATTAATTAATTTGATTTAGAGAATAAAATCAACATATTCAGATTTGTCCTCAATTTTCAGTGTTGTTTGTGACTTCATTTGAATTGGCCTTGACCTGACATATTGGATCTGCAGAAGGAACTTAAAGGTAGGTCTAGAGCTACCAACCATGGTAATTTAATGAACTAAGCCTAACCTGAAGAAAACTTTGCTTTCATCTGTCTCAATGCAGCCACTACCTGCCATTGCCATAAAAAGCTCGCACAGGAAATCATTCTGAGTGGACCACAACCAAGACAACTACTAGCCTAATTTAACTACCCTGTAATTAGAAACGCTTTTCTCTCAATGTCTATGTAGTCAATAAATAGAGCACTGAAATTACAACCTATTAAAAAAATCACAAACTTTAACAAATAATCTACTGCTTTGTCAAAACCACAATATTTAGCTGTTATCAGCATAATTTCCCCCAAACCAGTAAGTTTTCCATAGGTGCAGCTTCACAGCAGCCAGCTTCAAAGGTTATTAACAATTTCATTTTTTCAAGGGAGTGCAGCTCTGGGACAGCCAACCATATGGTTTTATCTCAGGGAGAGATCTGGAGATTTGAGTGATGTTATACCAAAAAAATAAATTAATAAATTACAAGAGGGTGAGAGTTGCTGAGCAACATGGTATCTTTCCGGTTACAGTCACAGAATTTGCCTACTGAGGGATTCTGGTTTTGAGTTCTTTCAGTCTGAGGCTCAGTGTAGTTGTCTGTGCAGATCAGAAAGAGGCAGGCAGTTGCTTCAGTCAGAACCTGATCCTGGAACAGCAGACATCTTTATGTCCAATAAAGCCAAATTACAATTATCCTTTTTTTTTATCCTTCTAGTAATATATATATATATATACACACACACATACTTTTAAAATATCTAAAGCAGCTAGTAAAAGCTTTTCACTGTCACTGCAGCTGATGAAAATTCCATTATTTTGTATTTTTTACTTTTTTTTTTTTTAATTGTCCAGAATATAACAACTCCTAAGCTGGGGATCATTCCGTGTTTGAAGAAACTTAGAAGACCTAAAAAGATAGTGTACTGCAACGGAGAAAATGAGGCATACATGTCATTTTTCCCTTATTTGTCGGGAAAAATATAATTTAAATATCCCCAAAGGCTCTGCATAGGGAAGTAAAGTGCAAGATTTGCCCATAGCTAAACCAAAAATGCCCGAAATAACAACAACAAAACCCTCAACTCTGTCACATAAGGCACTTGCTTCATACTTTCAGCAGCCAGTTTCTGTGCTTTTGCCCCTTATTAAACATTTCTGGAACCCTCAAATGAAGGAGATTCTCGCTGCCAAGTCTACTACCCACTTGGCTGAATCAGACATGAATCACAGATCGAGACAAAGATCTCAATGGGTGGGAGTTGAAACAGCAAGTCAACAAGAAGAACGCTCCCCAAGCAAGCTCCAACAGGAGTACGTGAGCGAACACTCACACTAACCTCTCTAAGTTTGAGTGCAACACATGATTCAGCTCCTGAGACAGGGTGAGGCTCTTACAGCAACTGACTGAGCCTCATTATTACCCAATTTCATCTTCTCTTGTCCCCAGGCAGCAAAGAGGCTCCTGATGGACATTAGCTGGCACAGTAGTGATTGTTCATCGCTAGACAAGGACGTATTTAAGGCCAGAACCAAAAGGTTGCTCTATGATAACTCGCATCAACGGACAGCTCAGAGTCTGGAAATGTGAACGTCGGCTTTAAAAGGTCTGTGCCCTGACCTGATACGCAACAGCACCATTCTTCAGACTGTTGGAGGCACGATGCCAACCAACATCAACTGGTAATTCGGCCAAACCACTGCAACTGGCCTTCTAGCAGGGCAGCAAACACTGAATCACTGAATTGTTGAGGCTGGAAGAGACCTCTGAGATCATCAAGTCCAATGCGATCAACGTAGCCATGCCCCTGATGAAGGAAATCACTGAGGAATCTCCACGTGCCAGATGCCTTGGGAACCTGGACCATCCTTATATCTGCTTCAGCCCCCAAGGGAACTAACACTCGCTGCTCTGTCACACAGTTGATCCTCCTATGGCGTACGGGTGCCAGCTGGAGCCGTAAGCCTGAAGATCAACACCGAGGGAGAACGCACGCTCCTGAAAAACGGCAGTTTGCATGCTACACGAGCAACTTCCTGATCAGCACCTCTCATCAGACTGCCAGGCAAACTGTGACTACACTTTCATCTCTCCCTCCCTCTCCTTCACCATTCAGCCTTCAAACCTTCGAGAAGGAACAGTGCTCCGCCTGTACGCAGCCCTTGATGACCCTGGTTTTGCACTCAACCACGGGTGAGGACCACAGCTGCTCGACTGGCGTTGGGCAGGTGTATCCTCTGGCTGCGGGGGTTTCATTTCCTGTTTGTACCACACGCAAGACGGGCTGGGCTAAACCTTCACCATCATGCACATTCATGCAACAAGCAGAAATAACACTGCAAGACAAAAGCCTCAGGTTCCTGTATTTTCTCCTCTGTCCTGCCTCACCATGCAGTGGGACATACACATCGCTTGGCTTCGCTTGCTGGATATTCGCTATGCCTGGACTAAAGGAAGAAGTGAAAGAAAGAAACAGATGGTTGGTATCAGACTGAATTCCTAGAAGCACAAAATCCCATGTCCCACTCCTCAGCTGGATTCTACTTGTTAATTCCAGGAGCAGTCCCTCTCCAAACCAAAGGAAAATGAAGTGTAAAGAAGGGAAAGCATCGCCTGCCTTTGAGAACAGCATCAAGAGCGGGCGTTTGATGAATATTCTGCAGGAATCCACGTTGGCATTTTATTCCTGATCAAGTGAAGTGTCTACAGTTTCCATGCCAGTCGCAGGCCAAAAGCCAAAATAGTCAAGTAATTAGATGGCTTTAAAGCTGCACTATCACAAGAGTTTCCTGCACTTTTCTCACAGAGACATTGTTAAAAGTCAGTACTGTTGCCTGAAAGACACATTTTATTTTAATAAGCATCAACATTTTCTTTTTTAAGGAATACTAAAATGTCTACCTTTGATAGCAGGTATTAAACATGGTCATTATCTCTACCTCCACAGGTTGTGCTCTGCTCTGAAAGACACTGGTTCTCTAACAGGATGGACCTGCACCCTGTCCCTACTGAAGACAGAAAAACTGAACCACAGAGATGCTGCTCCTACCAGCGTTCTGCAAGAACGTCAGTCTGAAAACAGTCTGAAATTGAAATGTTATGATCATCCAAGAAGTAAATGGAAAGTTGACTCACTTTCAGAGCCCAGGCATTTGAGATTTATCCAGGCTGTCCATCACCCAGAACAATTTTGTGGTAAATCAAACATCACTTCAGCAGATGGCATGGCAGAAGGAAAGAAATCTTTCTTAACCTCCAAAACAACTGCAGTTTAAGTCTTCAGAAACTTTGTATGTCACAGCTTGGCACTTGGAGAATTCTCTGCCCATCCTCCATTTACCCTCTGCTTGTTACGGCTCACTGACTGACATCACCAGTCATGAGAAAGGGATGTCTAGAAAGACAACACTCTTCAGATGTAAAAGAGAACCTAATATCCACATAGGACAAAATTACCAGTTCCAAACAGGATGAATATTTGGGAATACTTAAACCCCAAACATATCCACACTTCTTTATACATAGGCCAATAAACAGGTTCAGCCTGAAACATAAGCACAATTCATTAAGGCACAAACGTGTCATTTGTGAACTGTGTGTGACCTCAAACCCAAATGTACCACAACGAGTGCCAATCCATTTAAATCGGGTGTAGTTTCTGCACAATATCAAGAGAGACCGTGTTCTGGCGTCGAGCCAAGAAGGGAATTCAAGGAGCTCATCCTCCTGGAGTGAACTCCGGGCACTTGGGAAGGAAGCTGCATTTCATTCTATTTGCTAAGGTGGTGCAGGCTGTTCCCTAGAACACACAGCACCATCCTGCCTGCCCAGCAGCTCAGGGCTAGGCACACCACCAGTTTAACAGCTCAGTGATTCAGCAGCCGCAAGAGAATCTCCAGTTTGAACAAATATGGAGAAACAAAGGAGATTTTAATTGCTATCCCGTATTACGCCTCTCCATTTGCCACAAACCACTGCCACCAGACAGAAATTGCAAAATTGATTTCTATTAACTGGTCAAAGACTCCTCTCTTCCTATCCCTAGCAGCTTGGGTTAATGAAGCTGTAAACCATGTAATTTTGAGATTCTGCCTGAAAGGAAAGTTAACATTGTCACAGTGGAAGAGTATAGTACTCTAACTCCTTTTTGCCCTCCAGGAAAGAATAAAAACCACAAGGATAGTATGAAGGTTGCTGTAAGAACCTACTGGCTACCTGTGGTGATTGTGCTCCACTTCAGTCACTACTCCATGAAAGTTGGAGAAAGTTTGGAGAAAAATTCAGAGGCAAGTAACAAACACTGCTGAGGCTGAAAGAATTGCCTTTCTTTAACCTGAGAGGACCAAGCATGGCAACTATCTTCTAATACCCAATAAGTTTTCCTAACTATAAGAACATTCAATTGTTCTCCACATCCACTGGGAAGGACAAGAATAAATGGCTTTAATTTGCAATTAAACCAAAACATTCAGGAAAGAGCTCTCCAGAGGTATCAGTGAGTTTTCAAACAGGCTTGGCAACTCCCTGTAAAATCATGGTCTAGCTCAGTCACGGGGGACATCTGCCATCAAGGCAGAACTGGGCTGATCCCAGTGTCAATGAGCTGCAATACTTTAAAAGGAGTTCTTGTCAAAATCACCAAGATAGTTCATCGTCAATGCTCTAAAGATACTTATGTCCTGTAGGACAGTGAAGAAAGTTACATGATCCCTTTCTGTGCTTTTTTTTCCCTCCATTTCCTAAAAAGCTTTAAAACATTCATTATTAAAAAAATTAAGTCCCTCACATCAATACTTGTCTCCAAACTAGGATTTCTGAAATTATTGTACCCAAGCATGTACATATGCTCATACATATGAAGAGGTTACTGACAGGTATTTATTTTTAAAATGTACTTAAATAACTTTGTTCTTTCCTATCACAAAAATTCAGCTTCCAACAACCTAAAATGTTGGGCACTCATTTCCAAAAGATCTGAGCAAACTTCAATGCTTCACTATGGGATCTAGGTCCAGGCACGTGCCCTTTCTCTGCTCCAGTTCTCACAACTGTGGGTTATAATAGCTCCACTTCAGAACACTGTGGAACAATTTAATGCTTGTAAACTGCAGGTGCTGGGGTGAGTAGGAGAGCAACGAAGCTGGTGAAGGGCCTGGAGAATAAATATTATTAAGAACAGCTGAAGGAGCTAGATGTCTTCAGTTTGAAGAGGAGAAGGCTGAGGGGAGACCTCATCGCTCTCTACAACTACCTGGAAAGACACTGTGGAGAGGTTGATGCTGGTCACTTCTCACAGGCAATTAGTGATAGAACAGGAGGGAATGGCTTCAAACTGCAACAGGGTAGGTTTAGACTGGACGTTAGGAAAAACATTTTCACAGGAAGAGCAATCAGACTTTGGAACAGGCTGCCCAGGGAAGTGTTTGAGTCACCACCCCTGGATGTGTTTAAAGGTCGTTCAGCTGTGGTGCTGGTGAGCTTTGCAGACTAGGGTTAATGGTTGGACTCAACAATCCCAAGGGTCCTTTCTAACCGGAATGATTCTATAATTCTAAATTAGAGGCACTTAAATAAGGCATTCAAGTACTTAAATAAGCAGCAACATAGTGTTAAGCAAAAAGAATTAGAATTTAAGAACATTAGAATTTAAAAACAGGTCATTTAAAAACCAGATCAGACCTACGCTGGTAATGGTTTGCCAACTGCTCTTCTCATCTGTCCCAAGAAGTCCAGTACTCCCTCTCTCCTCCTTTGCCTCCTCCAAACTCACAGCTCCATTTTCCTCTAGCGGAGCACAAGCACTTACTGCATCCCCCATCCCGGGCGCTGCTGTTCAAACAGGGCCCACCCTCGGCAATGGAACGCAAGTGTCAACAGGCGATAGGCGCTGTTATGTAGTGGGGTGTGGTATTTACCTAGGGAAAAGCCACATCCCTCAGCAACCACTTCAACAACTCCAAGCCTTCACATAGTAACTGTAAGGTCATTCCAAACCACTGTGTGGAAAGGATTTAAAAAAAAAAAAACAAACAACCTACAAACAAAGAAACCACACTCCTATTT
The DNA here is from genome assembly GCF_000703405.1 of Apaloderma vittatum. Lineage (NCBI taxonomy): Eukaryota > Metazoa > Chordata > Aves > Trogoniformes > Trogonidae > Apaloderma > Apaloderma vittatum. The sequence continues at coordinate 52,877 of NW_009709769.1, forward strand.
GGGTTAGCCTCAGAACAAGCGAGGCCAAGTCCCAGACAGGACGGGAATCCATAAATGGAACATGGCAATGATGGAGAAACAGAAATGGGGACCCTTCACCTTCCCCCACAGGGGTGAGAGGGCTTTCTGCGTTACAAGGTAGTTGTTTGTTTTTGCAGCAAAACCTAAGATTAAGGAAACTCTTCCTGCCCCAAGACAGCACTAGGAACTATGTAAGGAATTCAGAGAAAAGGTAAGTCCCCCCTCAAGCAAAACTACAGGATCAAAAGAGAATTTCTGTTAACAGAACAACACAAAGAAGGTGAGTTAATTCCTCCTCCATATCAGAAGCAGGTAGTCCCAGCAGACAAGGGATTATTTAAGACTTTAACTTCCTTAATGCAGCCTTAAGAAAGGGAGAATCAAATTCAGACCTTACATAAGCAGCAGTGACTCAAGCAAGACTGAAACTGAAACAAGGCATCTGCTTTCCTGAAGAGTTGTGGGCGTTTGAACAATAATGAGTGTGTTGTACAGAGTATGCTTCCTCTGCCCTGAAGGTAAACAAACGTGTTTACAATCAAGATCCTGGATATCCCACCTTTTTAGAAGCACAAGCATCAACTGCCAATTTATTAAGACATGAACTCACTTAAAAATAAAATAAAGAGGGTGTAGTTTATGTATAGACCATTTATCTACCAAAACTTTTCTCTCATAGTAAAAAGAGACCAAAAAAAAAAAGCCCAAACCATAAAACTTAAAAGAATTTCATATTGTTGGCTCCTAGCAACAGAACTGCAAGCCACACTACTGTATCTTGCACAACCACCTACACCAGCCTCCTGAAATATGGAGCAAGCAGCAGCTCCTATGCCAGACCGCACATAGGTAACAGAACCCGAGAGTGGCCAACGTCAGTACACCGGGGCTCAGTAGACAAAGAAAAGATATTTGAAATGTCATTTGCAGGTTGTCTATGGCTTAGGCTGCACACAGGAGAACAATCCATGCAGAGAAGATACTTCACAAGCCAAGACCGATTTTGCTGCCCTGTCTGCTCTTCTTGAAGACCACGGAAATGGGCAATTTGGCTGCATTCATCCTATAGCCATTCCCTGTCCCACAGATGACTGCTGGCTATAAAATCAGAGGACTGAAACGGCAGTCTGGGATCAAGATGTACAACCGTGGCAATGGGAGAGGACATGCCTCTTGGCATAATGCAGAAAATCCCAATGTATAAACAGTGATAAGGAAAAAACCAAAAAAATCAATATTCTTCTGTCTCTCCAGTTTTCACACTGGAATGGGAAAGCATGCTCAGGACATCAGCCAGTCCTACTGCTGGAAAAAGCCTTGGAGACTGTTGGTGATTATCAACCACAGGACTTCCTCCCCCCCTCCCCCATTGCTGAAGGCAGTCAGTCACATACTCTCCTAGGTCTTGCTATGAACTTTGGGAAAACAAGTCATGAAACTGTACAGAGGCCTGATTAGTGCCCAGATCCATGCAGAACATTAGGCCAGAAAGAACTCAGGAGACTCACTTCCTCCTAACACATTTAAAATACAGCTTAAGTTGTTTTTTTTTCCTACTGAATGCCTTTGGTAGCCATGGTGGCATCACGAGCAAGTGACAGGCAAAACCACCTGGAGGTCAGGAACCTCCGCTTTAAAATCCTCTTGTAGGATTTTCAACAGAATGGCAGAATCTGTCCTGAAATGAGGGATTTAATTACTTACTCCTTCTGGATTAGCACAAAGAGGCAAAAAAAAAAAAAAATCCTTATCTAAATCCCACAGAGCAAGACAATACAAACTGCATCCAGTTATCAGCCCAAAATTCTTATGCTCAGCATTTTGCACCATAAAAAGTGAAAGCTGGAGCGTAGGAAGGTTCCCTGGTTTCTTCAGATCACGTTCTCCTCTGAACAAAGCTGACCCTTTGCGGCACGGGTGCCGCTGCTCCTACAGAACGTGCATGGGTGGGAATGGCTGAGGAGGGAGCCCACAAGCACATCTTATCGCGATTAGAACATTCAGGTCAAGTGCACTCAGCCAGCAACCCACTCAAACCCCACAGAAGATAACAAACAGCCGATCTGCACGCACAAACACTGTTCACAGATTTTTATCCTTCCTATCTCTGCATCGCATAAGCACACAGCGATGGAGGAAAATACAGAGGCTCCCTTTAAAGACTCACTCTAGCTCTGCCTCCTTCGGGGTCTCAAAAGCCAGATTTCCTGCACAGCCACAAAAGCACCAACACACAAGAAGTCTTTCTGCTTCTGTGTCACCCATTCACTGGAGAATTGCTCTCGTGTTACTCACCTCGATGAGAAAAACCTGCATGCTCCGATTGAACGGTTCCAACAAAACTTCAGCTATTTCCAAGGCTACAAAACGATACATACTGATCCCATTTGGAAAATTTCCGATGAATCCTCTGAAAAGCTTTTTAGCCTTGAGTTTTGAGGAAGCAGCCTGAAATTCAGCAAGAGGAGAGTTTTCAAAGCAGGAGCCAGCCAGGGGAAGAACAGAAGTCAACCTGACCAAATCTGGCAAATCCCAGCTCACTTGCAGTAGATGCTCGTTAGTCTTTACAAGTCACCTTCTGTGGAGGTCGCTGGGCAGGGCACACACAGGGGGACTGATGGGGCTCAGCTGTGAAGGGGGTGCTCAGACATCCCACTCGTCAGACACAGGAGGTGATCCTGAGGAGGTTCAGCTGTGACTGAGGTTTGCCCAGTACAAGAGAACCATCTCTCCCTGGGCCTGAAGAGCCTCTCCAAGCACAGCCCTGCTTTGAGTGCCCTCTTCAGTGTGGGCATGGCAAAGGGGCCAGCTCTGGCTCTCTCTGCACCTTGGAAAGGAAGGGAGGATGAAACATTGCTGCCAGACATCAGCGCCTTCCACTACTGGGACCTGTTCAGATGCAGAATTACGTTTGTATTGGAACTTCAATGATGTCTTAAAAGCAAAGCTGAGTACCGGAAAGTTAGAAATTTTCAGAATTTTTGATACAGATCTTTCAACACAGTCTTTAGTTATACAATAACATATTGTAGTTCCTATGCCTTCAGTGTAAACAAGCAATTTCCAACTTTATAAAAAAATAGCTTTTTTATTTTTTTTATTTGGACCTTGCTGGCTTTACCATTTTTACTTCATTTACTGGAAGTCTACTGCAAACATAAAACTGCCACATGCTACTCAGTTACTAAGACAGCCATCACTGCAGTAGTAGAGCACTTTCCAAATTTTAATAAACTTATTTTCACAATCTCTCTTCCGCAAACTGTTTTATTCATAGACAAAACACTGAAGGAAAGACAAGTAATATGAAAAGTACCCACTACTCCTGAAAGCCTAATCTGAAGCGTCAATTTTTGCTTTTCCTAATACCTAGTGTTACGTAATACTGTAGAATAGCTCCCATTAATTTCTGTTACAGGTAGAAATGTTCAGTAAAATCCATACTCTCAAGACAGTCAATAGGAGAGTGAGAAAAATACAATTAGTGGCCATGGTAAAACTCTGCACGTCTCTCAGGGACACTGTGAAAGGCAAGCAGTTCTCCTCCGCAGCATTAAATTGGGAAGTCAGTTTTCCTGCGATTTGCCTGACTCGCTGCATACCTATCTATGAAGAAACAGAGATCCTGTAACACGTGGCATTGGTCACTACGGAACTGTAACTTGTCCACTGACTTGACTGGAAATATAATAAAGCTGCTTATTAGTTGAGAGTCATTCATTCTGTGCATTAAGTACCATGCCTGCTTGTGATTCAAGACTGTAGAATATTAATATACCCACACTGCAGTCACTTTAGTTCTTTTATTTCACTTTAGTCCTTTTCTTTCATGTATTTTTAATGCTTGACTGAACGATGATTATTTAAGACAGTTGTCTCGTGTTCTCCTGATGTGTTTTTTTTTTATATAATGTATTTACCTGGGTTTGTAAAGCAATAGCCTGCTTGCCCACAAGGTCTTGACCTTATGTCTAGTCTTTCCCCTTGCATTTCCAGTGGCATTCCCAACCAGTCCCAATCACTCTCCTTCTGTTTGCCTGTACATATCTCCTGTACCTACCACAACCCTCTTACCATCCTCATCTCCAGAGCTTTGCTTTTGACCAGCCTGCACTAGAATTGCAGTTTCCTGCCGCAAAGTGTCTGCCCGTAAGACTGGTCATCTGAAACCACAAGAGAAGACGCTACCTGTGTCACGTGCTCAGGGGATCCGTGAAGATTTTCAGAGGTCGTGATTTCAAAGTGTCTGAACAGGTTCCAGCAATGGAAGGCACCGACATGTCGCAACAGCGTTTCATCCTCCGTTCCTTTCCACAGCACGTGCTGCAGAGCGAGCCAGAGCTAACCCCTCTGAGATGCCCGCGCTAAAGAGAGCACTCAAAGCAGGGCTGTGCTTGGAGAGGCTCTTCAGGCCCAGGGAGAGATGGTTCTCTTGTACTGGGCAAACCTCGGTCACAGCTAAACCTCCCCAAGCTCACCTCCTGTGTCTGAAGAGTGGGATGGCTGAGCACCCCCTTCACAGCTGAGCCCCATCAGTCCCCTGCACGCACCACAGACAGACTTGGATGAGCACCAACACCTCAAAGGCAAGAAGTAGAAACCTACACCTGATTCAGCACAGAAATGACATGCTGTCCACAGTGAACATCACTGAGAAGAACCACTTCAGTGTTCTCAACTACATGGAGCTGCTCGAAAAAAGCTACGACACCGAGAAACCTGTGTTCTCTGTAGCAGCTCAGAGTAGTGAAGCTATAGCTAAGACTGGATCACTTCATGTGAGGATGTAGTAGAGAAAGGGGATAGAATCAGTTATACTGACGATGATCAATGAATTCCTGTCATCACTGATAGCATTCATCACCTTGAACACTGAGCTTTCTGTGCAGTGTTCAAGGTGATTTACCAAGAGATATTACTCTTATGACAAGAAAGCTGTATGAAGACCACAGCAGTCTGCATTCTCCTCAGATACATCACACGTGATCTCTGCCATTCTTACAGAGTTCTCCGACATCCCAGTGTCCTGTTCAACAGGTAATCATCTGGTGGACTGATGAATCCCACACGTTTCACTGTTAGTTACAAGCAGACACAACATATATCTATACGTGTTCTTTATCAGCCATAACCACACCTCTGTTATGAACACGGCTCAAGCACAGATGAGGGCAGAAGGCTGACGAAGAATAGCAGATTGAAGCAGAATGTGATTAGAATAAAAGCAATATCGGTGGGCTGGGGTAAACAGTTGGAAGAGTTTGCATTCGCTACGCCAGCTTACTTGGATATTTCAGCCTGTAGATAAGGAGTGTTCCTGGATTTGGGGTTAATGCCAAGCTCCCACAAAGAAGCATCTGTGTCATGCTTGCTATAGTCACCAACTGGCTTGGAGATTCTGTCCCAAGCTCTAAATCTGGATCATGTCAGGTCTATGATACTGCTTCAGATGAGATGCCAGTTGGTCTTTGGCTAACTTCTTCCCAAGCTTGTTAAGGAACGGAAGTTTGGTAACAGGCAGTAATAGCTAGGTCTGATGGGTTCAGGGTAGGTTTCTACAGCATCAGTTTCACACTTCCATGTTTTGGAATTTAAAGGAAATTTCATCCCTTGTGGCAAGGTCAGTGTTTATCAATACAAAAACCCATGAAATGCTGCTGGCTATGTGTTATCCCAGAAAGCATTCTCCATTACTGACAGGCACGGATCAGTCAAGCATTAGAAAAAAAAATACACCAGAGTATCACTAGTCTTACACTCTTCCCATTCCCTCTGCTTTTGCTGAGCTTTTTATTTTTCCGCCTTTAATTATATTTTCCCCCTGGATGCTCTGCTATGGACAGACAACACCGTCTTGCTCAACTTGTGAGCTTTTTAGAGAAAGCTCTGTTAGTAGAGAAGGTTGAGAAGAGCACTTAAAAACACAATCTAAACCTTTGCTATGCAAGATCCAAATTAACCTGGACTGACAAGCCAATTCTTTCTGCCTCAGCCCCCTTTCTCTGCAAAAACTACACTAACAGAGAAGGTAGAAGAGAGATAGACTGACTCTAGTGGCACTGTACATCAGACAAGATCGCTTTTTCCTTCCAAGATGTGCAATGATATTATTACCTTTTCTGCCACCACATTTTATAGATAATCACCACAACGCGCTGTGTGATGATCCTTAGTTCTTCTCTCAGTCACTGCTAAACGACACAGCTATCTGTCACATATATACAACGTGCATCCTCAGCTTCCAGAAATATTAGCTATATTAAATTGCATCACATTGTGAGCACTTAATCAAACTGATTCACTTTAACACATTCCATTTATAATAAACCTTAGACGTGAGTTGAGAAGTTATTTCTCTCCATGTTAACCAGCACACATTCAAATAAAAAAACGTTCCACCTCATCAGACCAGTCTAATAGGGTAAGAGCGCGAGAGGCCAAAAACATACACACATGCAAAACTTCCATACTATTGCCCCAGCCACTACCCTTACTCATAGAATCACAGAATGTTAAGGGTTGGAAGGGACCTTTAGAGATCATCCAAGTCCAACGCCCAACTCCTTTTGAGACTGGCATTGATTTTCACAAATAAATTTTCAGTTCTGCTAAGTCGATGACAAATTGAGACAGAACTGCTTAGCTATTCCCTCTTTAAGTATGATGAGTTGCCACTGTTACTTTCTTTCCCTCCTTCCATATGTAAGAAGCATTAAAAGGAGGTTTGAACTGGAGAAGTGCACATACAGAGAAACTTGTATAACATAACTAATCCAGCAGGTCCATAATAAAAGAATTTTAATACCGCTTTTCCAATTTTAAACTGTACACCCAAGCAACAACATGTCCTCTAACACAGAAAAAGTGAAAACTACCAGTGGGAAATTGATTTAAAAGAGAAGAATCTTGGAACCTCTAAGCCACCATTTCAGATACATCCAGGATCAGAAACCCTTAAGTGATAATCCATGTAATTGGCTCGCTCTCAACTGATTTGGTAAGAGCTAACTCATTTCCTACTAGACAAGAATCCACATTACAAATAACCAGTCACCACCAGAACTGATACCGCTGATGTTGTGATATCCACTTGAGTGTACGGCAGAGAGGAAGCCATCCTCAAACTGAAAAAAGGCTCCCAGTTCAGAATTTTGGCCCAATAACTGTGCAACATGGAACGTACACTACTGCTGTTCACCTCATAGTTGTTCAGTATATAAGGAAAACAGAAGATGAACATCAAACTCATCTTGCACCTTCTCACCCTGAGAAGAAAAGGTACACACTCTTTTTGGTTTCCTCTCTTCCACCCAAAGACTCGTCTTCATGGAACTTTGAAGAGTTCTTGAAGAAAGTTTGAGATGTCTATACTACTGCCAAATTTGGCTGAAATCTACTAAAGCTGTTAAAATGGAATTGATAGAGTGATTACACAAGCTTTCTTTGCTTTGGAAAGTAGGCTAAAAACCCATTAAGCATCTTACTTATGTCATCCCTTCATTCCTATTCTTCATTTAAAAATAACAATTCTATTCTACTGCATTAGCTTATGTAACCCACCCCTGAGCTGAAGTAGTTGAAACTTTCGGTCTGTACTTTTGAAGTGTGTGTGCCTCTCTATATGTTTGTCCATTTTAAGGCGCTTGCTATTATGAAAAACAACAGTAAGAAGATCAGTGAAACTAAAAAAAAAGCTTCACTAATGGCTATCCCCTAAAGTTTCTGGACTGGTATCACTGCAGGCGAGAATTGAACTGTTTTTTTCTCTAGCAAGTTGTCAGCTGTTCTCATGGTTACAGATCTAGGAATTTGGAATGACAGGTCACAGTTATGAGAACGGGTAGATTTATTTGGCATGTTTGTATCTAGTAAATAACATTCTCCTGTAAAGAAGACAGGAGGCTGCTGTACATCATCACGTTTATTCTCTGCAAAAACCACTTTTTAAAGTCTCTGTCCCAACAAAGAAGGTGCTAAACAGAGTTACATATTTCTTAAAATTACTCACTCACAGAACGAAGACAAAAATATATAATTCTTGCACTCTCTCCATTACTATAAATGGACCACTGGTGCTTTCACTGCAAGATTCAACTGTGTATATACATTTCCCAGATGGCGTGAAGCAAGGGTAGAAAAGCACACTTCCCATTTAAATGCAAGGGAAGGCAGGAACGTTAACTGTTGCCATAGGGTAAAATCTATTCTGCTAATTGGCTATTTAAAAAATAACCAATAATTTCTTATTAACTGCCAAGATTTGTGAAGCTCCAGCTATGGCGTTATGCAAATCACACTCGCATAGCTCTGCACAGTTGGTTTTCACAGAACCACAAGCTCAGCTAGCAGGGCACCAGCGGAACAGGCTTCTCTCACACTTCCAGCTCTTCATCGCTGGAGGGATCTTCCTCCAGGAAAGCCAGGGCAGCCCAGTTTCCAAAGCCTCTGTTAATTCCTGCACAATGAAATGCGGAACCTGTGCCAAGGAACTGCAACACCAGAGCTGATAGGGAGAGCCACCAACCCTGGGGCACGGTCGTGGACAGCATCCCCAGGCTTAGCATCCCAGGATTTCAGCTCTGATCACACCCAGGAAGGTCTCCAGGGATTCCCGCCTCTCACACTGGGCTACACAGGTAGCTTCAGAGCCGACAATATTTCAAAGACCCAACTGGGTCTTGGTTTCCAGGTCAACAAGTAGGGAGGCCTCTAGCTGAGACGCCTGGGAGGGATTTCTTCAGCTTCAGTCTCCAGTTCCTGGGTCTGCAGATGGAAGCCTTGAAGCCCTGATAACAGGAACATTATCAGAACTTCTGCTCCCACAGTTGAAGACCTGGGCAAGCTTCCAAGGTCCCTGCTAGGCACTGGGGAGTCTGATAGGCTTGACAGTCCATCACTCCTCTGAGCACTGGTCTGAGCTTAGTCACAAGGTGCCAGGCTCCAAATTAATTTCTAGTATTTCCAAAGAAAGGTCTGAGGAAATTCCAATACGAGGGAAATTTTAAAAGGTCACCATCTCCCACAAATTAGGAAACACCTCTGAGTTCACCTCTGTGTGGCCTGCCCTAGGTGATGCTGCTCTGGCAGGGGGGTTGGACTAGATGATCTCTAGAGGTCCCTTCCAACTCTGAACATTCTATGATTCTGATTTCAGTTTCCTTCAGAAAAGTCTCTATCTGTCGTATTCCACTCTGAGAATGACCCTTCATCTATTAAAAACACATACACTGAAAACAATAAATATTCACAAAATATGCGAGTTTGCTTCTAAACAGAATCTTCAAACTATAAAACCATTCCTCGGGTTATCCTAAAATGTCTAGTTACTTTCACATGCGCGTGCCTGCCTTGAACCCAAGCCTTCTGTTCTAAAACACGTTTATTCATCCTGCCTCAAGATTCATTAGTGCACATGACCCATCCTGTCAAGCTGACCCCACAGAGGTTCAAAGCACAGGCTCCTGCTTTGTCACACAGCGTACTGACCGCTTCACTAAAGAAATGAGGTTCATAAAGCCTGGACAGCTGAATGTAGGGGTTGCTGCTATCAAAATGCATCAAACACAAGAACAAGCCTCCTGGTCACCTCCAGGTATCAGCGAGTCCACGGTGCAGCCGTATGAGATGAAGGGCAGTGTGCCTGACCACAAAAAAACAAAACAAAAAAACTCAAACCGGCAGATTCCCAGGATTTGAGCTCTCTGTGGGCAACACCGCAAGGAAGGGAGGGATTAACTACAGGAGCATGCATTAAGCAGATGTAGGATTTAGTCCGTTTAATTCATTATGCAGTGTCACGAAGGTGGTGATCCTTAGTTCTGCTGGTTTAGAGGACACTCCTGGGTACCAGTCCCAACTTGGGTTTGCCAGCTGGCCACAGAAGTGACGACGAGATGAAGAACATGAATCAGAACGCAGGTTTTTGGTGGGCACTTTGCCCCATCCTACCCTACCCTGCAGGTACAGAATAGTAACTCAGCCTTTAAAAGCATGAGGTGTTTTATCAGTAGAATGAATACTTACTTTAACAACAAGACATTTAGAAAAAAAAATCTTACAGCTGCCCTAAACTTTGGAAGCCTGAAAAAACTTTTTCAAAAATTGGATTCTCATAATACTATTAAAGTTCTCAATTTCCCACGCACCTAAATGAATAGGCCATTCTCTTGAAGTTTAAAGCATTTCTAATACAGCTATTTTTAGTTTATCTGTAAATCATTGTTAAAAAGCTTTATCTTTAACATTTTCTCGTAATTAAAAGGTGACTAACGCCTTTTCCAATTTTGCAGTGCCTAGAAACTTCATATAATTTAAAAGAAAGTAATACCACCCACGTCCACTTACGCTGTTTTAGATGCACGCATGTCAGAGTACAGGGAAGTATACAGTTCTAAGAAATTATTTAGGACTCAGTTCTGCACACAATACCAATGACTTCAGTATGGCAGAAGGAAAACCCTAAAGGCAGCGTGGCTTCTCACCTAAGAATCTGTAATCACAGACAATTTAACAAGGTGCCACAAATCTCATCTCAGAGTTCTTGGTATTGCTAAAGTGTTACCAGTAAATTCTTGTTCCCTATTAACCACGCAGACAGCCCACAGCAATAGCAGGGCCATTGAGTCAAATGATCCCATAGACCTTTTCCACCTTTTATTTCTATTCTTCTGCTACTTTCACAAAATCCCCACTCGCAGAGCGTGTATTTCAGAAAAGAAAGCAAACCAATCGCAATTGTTTCCCCTACGCACCAGATTCTATCTCAAGATCAAAAGTACAAATTAAGTTGTATTATTATCAGTGTCTTGATATGCAATGTGACAAAGTACAAAACCTTTTTTTTCCCCCCTCTCTCTTCCAAACCCTAGGCCACAAGTTGATGCAAACAAAACCAATATTGCGCACAGCATTTTAGCTGCTGTACTATGTGTCCTCTAAAGTAGTAAACCCACAATTACCATGAGAAAAGTCCAGCTGGAGGTATCACCTACAAGTTGCATTACTTCTTGCTTATGTATTTCTTCAAAACACATGCTCTGCTTGAAAACAATTGAGTGCCAGCAAGCTGGCAGCAGAACAACAATTTAAGTTGTGGTCTCAATAAAGGTAGGAGGGGGAATTCACTAAAGCAACGCATTTCAGCTACAAACCCCCAAGAAGCATGCTGTAAGGAGTCAGGCACATACACATTAAAGACCATGAAAAAGCAACTAACTAGATGCCTTTTAAAAGCGTTACTTCGTGGATGAAAGCTGCCAAATTACAGAGGGGATTTACTGAGAAGAATGCGTTACTGCCAGAACGGACAAAAGCGTGCATTCTACCCATTCCAAGCTCCTCCCCATCTCCTGTCATGCTCACAGCAAGAAGCGGCTCAAAAAAAACGACAATCGCAGACTGATCGAGGGAGACAAAAAAAAAAATAATAATAAATAATACCTGCTGGTAAATGCCTGGAAGAATTTTGTTTTGAAGATCTGATAAAGGAGACTGGAGAAAAAGAAGGAGGGGGGAAAAAGGAACAAACACAAACAATCGAACAACCAGAATAGAACAACCAAAAAGCGGGTGTCCCCCCGTATTCCGGGGACAGCGAGCGCAATTTCAGAGCGAAAAGGAGACAGCGCGCACCTGGCCGGGTTTTAAAAAAAAAAGGGCCAGCGCGCAGCAGCGTTTGGCAAAGAGGCACCGAGAGCCCGCAGGGCACCGTAGGGCAGGAGTTCCCCGGAGCTGGGTCGCGGCAACCTGTGCACTCCCCGCCCGGCAGCTCCCGGGCAGCGCCCCCCGCCCCTCC
>NW_009709770.1:0-8025 GCF_000703405.1 Apaloderma vittatum
GTCACGCCCAGGGCGAGTGGGGCTGTGGAGGAAGTTCCTGCCGGGCTCTGCCGCACGGGAGGACAATCCTAGGATGTCTTAGGTTGGCAGGGACCTTAGAGATCATTTAATCCAGCCCCCTGCCATGGGCAGGGATGCCCCTAACCAGCCCAGGTTGCTCAAGGCCTCATCCAGCCTGGCCTTGAACATCGCCAGGGAGGGGGCATCCGCAACACATTGGTCCGTCACCCCTTGTCTGAAGGAGGCCTAAGCAGATGGGAATGTAGACTATTCTATGATTTTAGACTTTATTTTAACCTGCTGTATATAGTAATTGGCATTGTTACTGTCTAATTGTTAAATATTTTTAACTTGAGCTTCCAATGTTTTGTTGACTTGTCCCTCTTTTTCTTCTGTGATTTTTTTTCAGCTGGATGTTCATATAACACCAGGAACACATGCCTCTGAGCATGCAGGTAAGGTTTCTAGTGCTCTGTTCTGTAGTCTTTATTTTTTTGTAATCTTGAACATCAGAGAGGAGGGAGATTCCCACACCTGCAGAGCAGCTGTTCAGTGTCTGGGACTTCTTGTGCGTCAGCTTCTGGAGGATGTTACAGACTGGGAGTGTGTAATGATGACACCTGGACACGTTCTGTACCCTGCTTTAAACGTCTCCTCAGGCAACCTGTGCTCTCAACTACTCACTGATGTGCCTGAGTTATGCAGGACTCAGAAAACAGGGACATTTCCTATGTTACGCCCACACACACATAGCTCCATGCTGTGAATCATAAACAGCTTGTTGGTTTAGCTACAGATACTGTGCAAGCTTTGACTTTAGCGTCGGCTTCTGCAGAATTACTAGTCTACCTGAGCACCACGGCAACAGCCTGATTATGTGTCTCAATGTGAAATGCTTTAGAAAAGACATTGTATGCCAGTGTTTTGACCGGTTTCTTGTGGTGGTTTTGTTTTGGTTTTTCTCTGCAGTTAATAAACAGCTTGCTGATAAGGAACGGGTAGCAGCTGCTTTGGAAAACTCTCACTTACTGGAAGTGGTGAATCAGTGTTTGTCTGCTCGATCATAATTGCCTGATGAGGAAATTGTTGGTATTCTGTTACATTAAACTAATTTTGTATATAAGTGGTGATGCTAGTGTTACATTATACATGTATCAGTGAGCAAAATAAAATAACTTGGATTTTGTTAAAGAAATGCTTCATTACTCCTGTAAAAATAAGGTGTGGGAAATAAGCTTACAGGCAGCTACAAAAATATAATGAAAATTTACTTATAAAATTTATGAATCATTGCATAGGTAGGATTTTTCTTCAAGAATATTTGTTTCAACCTGGTTTTAACTAGCTTCTCGCCATCCAAAATTATTTGTAGAAGGCATTTCTAGTACAAACAGCCTAGCTACCCTCTGCTGAAAGACTTTCCTGGCAAAGTTTGACAGCTTAATGACAAAAAACCTCATTAAGATAGAATTCATTTGAATTTTTATAAAAGATGTTTCTAATCGTGGGCCAAATGGAAAAGTAACAATGTGTGAAAGAAATGCTGCCGGGTATTCTGGTGCCTGCACACATGCAATGTTACGTTCATCGTCATCGGTTATCTAGAGAGTAAGTAATGCACTTTTTAAAAAGTAGATTGTGCTCACCTGTTTGGTAGTAATGCTTTGTATTTCAGTAGTATTTTCTCTTGGAAGGTCTCAAATGTGCTTTTAAAAATGGTGATGCTTATCAACATTATGTAAACCGCAGCCTGGTAGTCCAGTCTAGTCTGTGTTGAGCAGCTGAGGAGCAGTGGTGATCCATGTGTCACACCTGAAGTCGCATAGCAAAATACAACAGAAACAAATCCAAATCTTCCCATTTCAGAAATGAAGCACCCAGTTTGCACAAGATTTCCACAGAAAGCAAACGTCGTAGTGGCCTTAATCTGCTTATTTAGCTTAACATCCTTTGAATGATCAGCACTTCCTTAGATGCATGAATGAAACTGTAAATTAAGACAACTTTTATGTAGTCTTAATATTGGGAAAGGAGCAGAATGACCCAGCTGTTAATAGTATCTTTCCTCTCGGCCTCTTTTGCTGAATCACTGAACTGATGAGTTTTGACGTTGCCAACATTTGCACCACAAATGAAACTTCAGCCATGGCAGTCGTGCAGGCAGCTCATAGGCAACACGCTTGGTTTGTTTTGTTTTTTAATATAAAATGAATTTTGCCCTCACAGATTTTGGGAAAGAAAGGAATGCAAATATGTGCCAGGGGAAAACAGAAGGATGATTAACCTGACAGCAGAATGCTTCAGCCTGCGCTCCAAATAGAGAAGGAATCAGTAAATTATACTTTGTTGCATCTCTCTGCTTGACTTTTACCACTACATAACAATAGTGTTAAATAATTTATTGGGATGTTGGCACTTGCTTCGTGAAGCATGTTGTACACAGTAACCCTGCAGGTGCACTTTGCATCATTTACCTTTTCAGAGAAGCAACAGCATGTGGTAAAACTCTTTAAATTGTGTATAGTTGGGGGTTGACTTTTCAGTGAAGGGACTCTATTGTGGGGTATCAAAGAAAAGGTCTGACTTCTGATGCTTAGGAATGGAGAATTCTATTACTTCAGATCTGGCATGTTTCTTTAAGTGGTGTGGATGTTCTCTTTATGAGATAACAGAAACAACAATTACTTTGCTGAAGATCGTGGGTCCCTCTGTTCAAGACTCCCTCAGCTTGGATACTTGCTGAATAACGTACTGCCAGTTTTAGCAAAAGTCTTCCATTCCCTGGTTTTAATGATTATTAGCCAGCTCCTGCTGTATGAAGATAAAAGTGAGAGAACACATTAATTTGTTACAAATGCTTATTTTCAGACTTCTGTTTTTACAGAAAGTTACCCTTAAATTTAGCCTCTGAAATGCTTTGTAATAGGACACATTCCATCAGAAACTAGAAGCTTTTGGAGCAGCTGTGTTGAATACAAACACAGGACACATTCCGTCAGAAACTAGAGCTTTTGGAGCAGCTGTGTTGAATACAAACAGCCTCGTTCATGACCAGGAAAAATGCCAGCAGCAGACATCTGTTTCACAGGGCTGGGCTCTGGGCCTTTCAGGGGTGGCTGAGTGCCGTTCACTACTCTCCATCTGCAAACGCTGCAACAGGAGCTCCCCAGGGCAACTGGCTGCGCTGGGCTCTGGGGTCGCCTGCGGCCTGCGAGCTGCAGACCAAGGCACTTCAGGCATCTCGGTTTCCCCGCTGCCCCTACCTGGGCTTGCCCCCAGAGTCCTGCTTGCCGGGAGGAGGCATGCTTCTTCCCACCTGCTCCCCTACTGGTTTTGCTGCCTAGTACTCGCAGTCTGGAACCTTTGAAAGCTTCATCCCCCAGTTTCATGAGTGGCAGGGAGGCAGCTCAGGAGCTTTATATACAAAGATGCAACGGGACTGTCCATGGAAGGCCTTCACACTTCATTGGCAAAATTTCTTGTGCTCTTTGGGTGGAGTGATGTGTACCACACACTGAGAACTGTTAGTTAAAAAAAGTTATTTCAGTCTTCGGCTGTGCTTCAGACTGATGTGTTTATGTCAACAGAGCGCTTTGATAAAGACCTCCCTCTGGAGCTCTGATTTAAAACCCACATGTTTTACAATGTGGTTTATTTTTTTTTTCAGCTGTTAAAAACGTTTCCCTTTATCCTGTCAAGCAGACAGCTATACCACTTTCCCTTCCTTTAAGAAATGCACTGTTTGGCATAAATACAGACTGAGCAAGTGCCAGAGTCAACATTTTTCCCTAAACAAAAGAGAAGCATATTGGAAAATCTTTCATATGTTACAACGGAAAGGTAAGTATCAGCAAAGAGAATAAAACCAGGGAAGGTTGAGGCTATAACCTGTATGTTTCAGTCTGCTCCTATGTTGCACCACCATTTGCCAGCAGCATTAAATAGAATGCATATAAGATATTTTCATTCCACAAAATGCTAAAAATACACATTTTTAAACAACATACAGAGAGCCCTCTTTTGTTAAACATGCTTCAGTAGCTGCAGAAGACATGCTATCACATTCTGTAACCTTTTTACGTATTTCTTATTATCAATGCATACATTTTCTTTTTCATGTCCTTCCTGTAAAAACCTGCTTTTGCATCCCACAGCAGGTTATGTCCATTCCTTTGTGGGTCAAAGGAGCAGCCCTCTCTGCAGTGATTAGAGTGTCCTGGTTGTTCTGATGATTGGAAACCCTGCTCTCCCAGCTTCATTCTACACACTCATCAGGGTCACGGAGTAACTTGCTGGTTGTCTCACAGTTTTGTTGCTTTTCAGCATCTTGTGTCGGCACACACAAGCTCCAGCTGCCAAAGCTGTCCTCTTCAGTGCAGAAGTTCAAAGAGTCTCTGGTTCCTGGCATTACCTCAGCTCCCAGCACAGAGCTGGAGGGAGACAACAGGGCAGAAGTTAATTTTCAGCAAGTCTGTGGAACAAATATAACATGGGAATAGAGGGCTGCTGCTGCCTGGTAGCTTTGGGAAGGAGAGAAAAAGAAGGAAATGGCTGAGGCACACAACACCGCACTGTGCCACTACTGGCCTCGGTCTGTGGCAACACGGAGAAGGCGGAGCTTCTACAGTGCTGGGGGCTTTGTCCTCCCAATTGCAGGGTGGATGAGTGAGCTCCCACTACCTTGTGCTAGGTATCTCCCACCCCTCTGGTATCCTTGTTCCCTACGAGCTGGCTGGCTGATGGGGAGATTCCCCTGTCTGTAGCCAAACTATGGCCACAACCTGGCCTTGCTCTGCCCTTTTTCACAGGGCTGTTTCACAGCCCATCCCATCAGTGCCATCGTGCTGCTGTGGGTAACAAGAAAGCTTTTGCTGTCCCACCGCAGGTAAGTCACAAACAGCAGGAGGGTCAGGAGGACGAGTATCTATGTAAAGCTAATGCTTTCACTTGGCAAAGAGAGGTGCACAGCCTTGCCAGACTGTAAACGCAGTGGCCAGAGTGTGGGAAGTGTCCACGCTGAGCTGAGTGGGAGGACCTGACTGGCTGGCAAGTCCTCACAGCCCAAATTCACTCTGCTGGATGTGATCTTCCTCATTATTTTGGTGTAACTTTAAGATGATGGTCTATCATAGCACTTTTTTTCCTAATCTACCCAAATTAGTTTCATCTGGGTTCCCATCAGATGTGTCACACATGGCTTTGACCAAAATAACCTCCGTAGTTTGTCAGGAGCTTGCTTAACCCCGGGATGCCTGGCAGCTTGGTTTTTCTACACTTTTGCTAATGGAAGAGCTGGCACACGCTCCGTCTAAGGATTATGAAGGTGGCAATACTTTTTATTTCCCCTGCAATGTGACAAATAAATCACCCATGTAGTCTGAAATACTTGCAGAGAAAAACAATAAATGCCAATAGATCACAACTTCCTTACTAACAGTTTTAACAGAACAAAACTAGTTTTATTACTGACAGCCAGAAAACAGTTTCATTAACGCTGAAGCCAACTTCTTTAAAAAACACAATTACTTTTGAGGTAGACAGAAAAGAATGATTTGGAAGGAGTCACATAAATTGTTTCCCTTCAAATTGGTAGTGGCTTATTTCCACAACAATGCATTTTAGATGCTGCTTTTTGAAACATAAGTCAATAATGTAAAGACCCTGTCAAATTCTACTTCACTAATAATTCTTACTAATGACAAAATTGACTAGGAGCTTGAAACAGGAGCTGCTATTTAAACAATTTCTTCCCCTTCCCCTTCAAACTCACCATTCTGGATCTGATTCTGCAAATTTAGAGCTTTATTTGAGGTTATACTCTGGATTATACTTTTAGCATAGAGGTGATAAAGTCCTGTCACATTTATTTTTGTTAGTAAAAGGAATATTGGGCCACTCCTAGTAAAACAAATGAGAATTGATTTATTTTTTTCAAACAAAAGTAAACATTGTATGAACTTTAACCTCAATCATAACTGTCTGACTTTAAATTTGTATGCCATGTGTGAGTACACATTTAATTTTGTCTGTAGTCTAACCACTTAACTCCACAGAAGATGTACTTATGCAGTTACCAAGTCATATAACTAATAGCTTTCTGCAACTTGTGGCTGAATAAATAAACACTATAGCTTAGATGCAAACTGTGTACGCATCAGTTAATGGATCATACTAGTTCAGCACTTGCAACATACTCTGCTAATCCTTAAAACTGCAGGAACTTTGCCATGAATGTTATGAAGAGGGTGTACTTTCCTCTGACATTTTACTGTGATCCAGTTTTCATTCTCTTAAAAGTTGCTTGAGTCTTTCACTGACTACAAATAAATTGTTTTCTTTTTTGGCTTGCATGCCTAACTGGGCAAGCCCTGCTTCGCCATGAAGAATGACACGACAAAAGAGACTACGTGGTATGAATCGTGCCTTGGTGCCGCTGGGAAGAATGGAAGCCATCCCACAGAACAGGCTCTGGAATACACAACTAAAACAACATGCCAGAGGAAGGAAATACATACATGAGAGCTGCCAAGACTGTGACGCAATGTCTCTGATTAGCTACATTCAGGTCTGTACCAGAAAAAATACTTGCCACAGAAACTGCAATGCACAGAGCATGTGCCCTCAAAAATGCAGACGCTGCGAGAGGGATGGTCCTGCCCCAGGACAGATGTTTTCCCTGGTGCCAGCGCTGTGTGGGGCCTGTTCCAGCCACACAGCCTGCCCTGCTGTGCTGAGACGGGGAAACAAAATCTGAAAGCTCTGCATGTTAAATACATTTGTGCACGTACAGGCAAATTGTCAAATTAGCGAGGTGTAGAAAAGTGCATGTAGGAGAAATGGGAAATGGGATAGCTGGAATCATGAGCTGAGATCGTGAATCCCAGTGTGCCTCAGGTGCTGATGACGGCACCCTGGCAGACAGTGCTACAGTTTCACATGGGTCAGCGGCTGTCTTGGGACCCGGCCAGCACAAATGCGGCTAAGAAACAAGGGAAGATGTCTTCATCTGGCATCTCGGCACTCTTGCTGCCTCTTGAGGTTGGAAAGAGGCCCCCTAAAGCTCAGAACCTGTCTTGGATCCTCCATCATCTTCTGCTGGGTTCATCACTCATCTGGGGTGCCAAGGCATCGACGCCTATGCTTGTACCTGCTCCATCGCATCAGGTGTTCGGCTTGCGCTTAACTGAATCCCTTTGCAATCAGTGTTCGCCATTCACAACAGCTCTGTCCCTACATACACTGATGGACTGTACATACAACAGGATGTCTTTTCCACTCCTAAAACCTCTTTTTCTAAGCTGACATGGTTTCAGCTGGACTGAGATACAATTTATTTCAGTTGACTTGGTAATTATTGAAGCATTCCATTTTAATTAGGATGATGGTTAATGAAATCTGCCATAAAATTGTCTGTGAGTTTTAGTCTTTGTAAAAAAACTCCACACTTACAAATATGTAATAGATATAGTGAAATAAATAAGAACAGTATACAATGCATTATTTTCTGTCACAGCTAATCAAAGGGAGCCCATACGTCGATATGACTTTATGGTGACAGGATGACAGACTCATTTCTCCAATGAACCATTTTCTCTTATAAGGCAAATAAAGCACTGTGTCTGTATGAGATCATCTAGAAAAGTTCTCCTTCCTGAAAAATACTATATTCTTTTTTGTTGCCTAGCTACATGCTGCTATTACCTTAGAAGGCTGCAGATTCATCTGAATGATTCTGGTGGTGCTGATGTGTTTGAGCAGAGCAGTAATGCAAATATATAACCCTTTCTTTGGTGGAGATTATGAAGAAAGGTGTGAGTGTGAAAAGAAAGAGCCTCTTCATAAAATTTACTGTATTCATCATATTGTTTTTGACATTAATCGATGAATAGAGACCATTTCCCCGCACAGCCCTGCGTGCATGAACAGGCAGTGAAATCACAGACTTGATGCTTTTGACGTGAGAGTCTGATGTCAAGGAAGCATTTGCCTGGTTCAAGTTAATTACCACTGTGAGTAAGTGTAGGG
>NW_009709770.1:8056-15848 GCF_000703405.1 Apaloderma vittatum
AAAGACTGTCAAGACCTGATTCTGATCTCATTTCCAGAACTGTAAACAGGGAAAAATGCCATGAAATGCTACCAGTTTGCTGAATTTCATTACCACCAGAGAATGGGATGATCACTGAGTTCTTCTTTGAATACAAGAAGCTTTGATGATTTGGAAAAAATAAGAAAGTCCACTTATAATGCCTAAGGCCCAAAGATTTACATTGTAATGTTCCTGTCACAGAAACTCCTGAAGGGAACTCTGGGCTCACACATGAGACATGCAGAGATTGGGAGCTGAGCAATAATTCCCTGGCACTTCCCCAAAGTGATCAGCAGCTCAGCGTGCCACTGCCTCGCCAAAGATTTCAGTAAGATGGTTTCACTAGATGCGGGGAAGAGTAAGAGGAATGGGGAATAAAGATATTTCTTACTCGCTTTACTAGAACTGGTTTGGGTATAACATATCCTGAATACATGACAGGATTTTGCAGTTTTATCTTTAGGGCTTGAGACACTTTTAGCACTGGAGTTTTGATTCAGCTTTTTCTAGTTAAGGCTGGCTTAGAAGTGAAGATCTGCATTTGCTTTCATAAAATGATATTTTTCAAGTCTACTGTCTATAACCTTTATTTTTTGGAGGGGAAGTGGTGGATAATGAAGCATATTATGATTAACATAATTATTATTACATTCTTTCTCAAGAATAAAATCAGAATGAACTTTGACAATTTAAAGTGAAAATAAGAAAGTTCAGTTGATTCTAGTACAATTCTCTAACAAGAATTTTGAAAGTCTTCATCAGAATATCTTGTATAACAGCAGATGTAGAGCAGGAAATGAGACATTTAAAAGAAAGAGAGATGCCTGTTACTGCTGTGATGCAAATATGGAATTTGCCAAACTCAGCATATTCCAACAGGACAAATTCGGAGTTTCTCCTGGAACAGATGATAACATCTCTCACATCCAAATTCCTACACACTTCACATGAACAATTCCATGACATCACTCACCACAGGAAAGGACACCATAAATTCCACACTGGATTGCAAAGAACTGTAAAGCCTTTCTAATTCAAATTCTTAAGTTTTCCCTCTGACTGAGAGGTTTTGTCCCTGTTTCAAGTTTTCATTTGTTTAAATGAAAGGGAAATGAAGTTTCCCCCACAAGGGAAACATGATCCAACTTTGTCACCTAAAGCAAAAGGGCAGCTATATTTTAATTCTAGTCACTACCAGTCCCCACCAGGTGTATTCTATAAGGTGCAGCAATTCTAAGCATCATAAATGCACATTTGGACACAAAACTAAAGTTGTCTGTGTAAGAAAAGATAGAATAAAAAAATCCTTGTTCTTTTTTCTTACCTAGTACACAGAAGAGGGCAGCACAGTTAAAGTTTCATTTTATATTGCCACAAACATAAACTGTCTTCCCGTCTTATGTCTTCCGCTTGGTAGGTCCATGAAAATGTCACTCAGTGCTCAGCTGACAGCATAAACAGATGCTAGAAATTCTCAAGCTTAACAAAGAAGGCATCTCTTTCCATTGTGCAGGCCCATGGGCACATGCAGTTTGAATAACTCGTGTTTCTTGCCTGTGTGCTTCCTGTCCCCTAACTTCTAAAAAGATGTATTAGAAAAGATACAGAGAAGGTGTTTATACCAGGACTAACTTAATACTCTAGGTTCCTCAGCCGAGAGAGATAATTACAGCAGAAAGCAGTGATTTTATAAAATCATTACATGTATGAAGAAAACATGAGGGAAATCTTATTTTCTGCTTCACAATACAGTAAACAGGGGGGTTGCAGGATATCAAAAATCCACAAGGGTTAAAAAGCGATTAGAAAAATACACAGAGAAAGCCCATCAAGGGCCTTTGCACAAAAGGAATACTTTTAGCCTGGTGGTTGTATGAGGGGAGTTTAAATTGTATTTATCATGTTCTTATTGTCCAGTCTTCCTTAGGTATCTGCTGTAAGTGGAGTCTGACCCAGTACAGCTCCTTAATTTGTTATTGTAAATAGATTCATTCCTCTTGCCAAGAGCTATTGCTGGTAAACAATAAATCCTACATTTGCAATCTGCTTCCTTACCACTATGTACTTCTTAGTAAGACAGCCAGCCATTTACTTTGCCCACTCCTTAAGCTGTCTGTAAATTCAGAAACCTTTTCATGGTATCAGACTTCCAGACATTTCTTGTAAAGGGCCTCTGAAACCCACACTAAGGAGTATACATCCCACAGGAATTGTAACAGGATACTTAGCATTCCACTCATGGACGGACGATGTATGTCACGCACTTTGGCCATGACAGGTTTAATACTGAAAAAAGAGGAATAAGGGGTGATAAAAGAAAATAATTACGGAAATATCTTAGGTCATGTTCTGATTTTACTCCAGACTTGAAATGCAATAGGAGTAAACAGCTGACCCCATACAGTACGTGCTAATGAGTCCGTTCCGCAGCGACTGAGTAAACTTAGGGGGTATCCAAACTCTGACTCTTGTAGCAGGGTATAGCACGAGCAGCTACCGCGTCAACAAGTAAATTTGAATCTGAAAAACTAAAAGTGCAGATTTGAAGTTAGACTGAGAAAGAATGCTTTTCCCAAGTATTTTCGAACAGGATAGTTTCCCAATAGTGTGGTACACTTTGTGAAAAAAGCAGAACTGCAGAGCCAAAAATGAAAGTGAAATTAGATATGCTACTTCTGCAACTTCTATTTTTCAGAGCAATGATTCACCTGGTTCTGATGGTCATGAGGTTATCTAGTAGTGCAAGTTTTTGAGCTTACTCAAAGCAGTGAGAAATTCTGAGCAGCGGGAAGATGAACCACATTTCCAATTATTCTTATCCCAAGTTATTTTTTGCACTCTTTTACAAGAGTTTCAGAAAGACAGGCCTTTGCTTTATGTTACAAGCAATGGCCTTAAAAAGTACCTATTTTATAATTTTCTACCTGAAAAATGCACATAGTTCTACATTCTTTTGCAATGCCTATCTGTGACCTTTAGAATTTCTGGTCTGGAGTTGAAGGGAAGCACAGTAGCCATGAGAAGAACCATGTGATTAATTTTGTAGACAGAATAATGGATTCTGCTTGCATTTCCCCCTTGGCACTCTATGTGAGCTTTCTAAGCTATGTTGATTTCTTTCGACTCCAGAGCTCATATTTCTCAGGTTATTGTTGCAGCTCCACTTCATGGCTACCACTACTAAATCAGAAATATTAACTGTTGTTAAATGCAAGAGTAATTATGAGGAAGAACATGGCTCCCTGGCCGGCGGGTGTGCTGCCCTCCCTCCGCAATGCTCAAATGCAGGTTCAGCGCGGATGCAACGTCTGTCAGGCTTTCCAACCAAGGAGTTAGTGCTAAGGCCAAAAGCTCCACCAGTGCTGGTTACTCGTAGAGTTAGTTATAGCCTGCTTTTACACCCCTGTATGCAAGATAATGCTGCAAGATAATGCAATATACCTCATGCTACACAAAAAAATGTCTAATATGTATTTGCATATAACCCACAAACCGAATCAGTTAGCTCCTCTCTGTTCAGCGCACACTAATCTGTGATTTTAGGGGCGGTGGTGAGGAAAACTTGACACCTCGTTTGCACTATATCCTGCCTTTTGTAGGATAAGGGAAAAAGCCAGCTTTTGTTTTGTCTTGTTTTGTTTTGTTTTTTTTCCCTGTACCTCTCTCTCTTGCTTAGGGTACCCATCACATTTCCCATTGCTGCCTCTCTTTTCCCATCGGCCTGAGCCCATTAGTTCTGTAATTAATATAATAATAAATGCTACTATTTCTTTTTGAGTGCAGGTATTTGGGAAGTAGCCAGACTCACAATTCTGCAGGAGTGATGCTTCATATAACTTGGCAAGAACAAACCTTTGTGGATATCTCTGCAGTTTGTGTAGAAATAACTTCACCCACATAATGGCTGATTAATTTGACTTGAGGCAGTGCAGACAAGTTGAAAACTAAGGAGAGGAGAAACCCAGCATACAGCCACACCGAGAAAAATAGTTTCTCCCAGATCTCACTGCTGCTGATCCAGTCTTTGAGCTGTTCAAAATATTTCTATTATTCCTAATGAAATGTGAAACAATTCCAATGTAAGACAGCAACAAAATAAAAAACTGGAACTCAGCAATAACCATTTGATGTAAAAGATACAAATGCTATTTGTAATATGGCATTTGACACTGAACAAACTGATGAGGTAGAATCACATGTAGTTAATTCAACCCCCCAAATTCTTCTTTTTTATCTGAAAACTCAAAGGGGAGCAGGTTAGGAGCTAGGTTATACCTGCTTAGTTATCACGGCACTCCCTGAAAAGTCCGTGTTTGTCATTTAGAGTGTGGAACGCACTCTGCACCTAATACAGCATAGAGAAACTCCAGGCACAAGCTTTATTACCCCAGGAATAAATAACTGGACAAGCAGGATTGGACTGCATGTTTTACATTTTCCGTATGATGAAAAGTACTTAGGCCAAAAGATTGCACTAGAAGTAAACACTGACACTTGTCAAAAGCTAGAGGAAAACTGAAAAGGGAGAAGAAAAAAAAAAGAAGAGAATAAAAAAGGAATGAGATAACAGGAAAAAAAAGAAATTGGATATACTATAACAGTAGAACACAAAAACAGACCTTAAGCATATGAAGTAAAGAAAATGAAAATTATACAAAGATTAAACTGAAAAAAAGTACCCCCTTTTTGGAGAGCTTTGTGCTCAATTCCACACACTGCAGGATATCAGTGTTTCTTTCCTTCTAAGTCTCAGATTAAATTCTAGAGACTCAGAGGACACACAGCACAGATGCTGGGCAGCCAAGCAACAGTGAAGTTTTTGGACCAATTCACAAATGGGAGGTTACAGTGGCTCCACCAGGATCCCAGAATAACCTGACTATTAGGATGTATTTGACTGGGGTTCCTGAGACCCCATGCTCCTGTCCCCAGCAGAATTTTCTTGTTACTTTTGCTAAGCTGTTTCTCCTCATGCACTGAGGGTCTGGGTTAGAGAGCTGCCCCCTGGCAGCAGCTCTGCTGTTGGTTCTAGGAGCCACGGCAGGGAAACAGGCACCGCAACTGCTCAGAAGCCTCCCGTGACTCGAGAACCACAGATGGTGCCACTGCCACCGTGATAACCCTGATTTGGTGCACTTGCAACCTGCCAGGCAGGCTGGAGTGGACTTTCACCCTCAAGAGTGATAGACTCCAGGTCTGGCTGTATGTAAAAACCCACGAAATTATAAAATTTCCAACTTCCACTTCAGTATGTAAGGAATGGTATATTAGGCTTACTAAAAGTATCAAGTCTGATCAAGTCTGGCATAAATCAAGTGTCTGAAAGCACTAGTTTAATTAAAACAAACACTAGACCAGTAGAAGTTAGAACAATAGAAAGTAAGAGTAGAAAAGCAAGACGTGAAAATGTCTTTTAAATAGAAATAAATTACAGCTAATATATGTGTCACATAGAAGTGGAAATGGAAGGCAAGTGAGAAAGGAGGTGGTCTTAAAATCCTTCAAAGACACTGAAAGATCAGCATTTCAAGCCTGTGGTCTCATATGTACCCCACTGGAATCAGCAGGTGCCTTGGTAATGTATACATGAATACACAGCAATAATTAGCAGTGAACAGAATTATATGCTCTGTGAAGAAGCACGCTGTATGTCTCAAGTGATTAACCTGAATTATCTGTTAATTCCTCCCAACTTCACAAAATAGCTGGACCCATTAAGATCAGAGGAGATAAACCAGCTGCATGATCCCTGTGATGTCCCCTCTCTCTGGTTCCAGGCACAAATCCTGCGGCGGATGGGAACAGCCCCAAGTGCCGGGGCGGCGCTCCCCTGCGCGACTTGTCCTGATCCCTCTAGGAACAAGTGAAGCCCTGGAGACCTAATCCAAGGCCATCTCACTTTCCAGTAAAGGACAACTCGCAGAACCCGGTGCCAGATCCCGAGCAGTATCCTGTAACCATGGTGGTATTCTATAACCATTAATCCATTAGTTGTAGCTGGCTTCTGGCATAAAACAAGTATCTGCCACACAGTCCTGAATTTTTTGTACGATTTCGATTAGGCATTACTTTATTTTCAGTCACTTTTCCTACTGAAACACTGCTCTCTCAAAGTTTTTACTTAGCACTTTTACATATGCCTTTCCTGTCATTCTTTGGCTCGCAAGGGGGTCTATCTTGCACTTAGATCATTAAAATATTCATAATTCTCAGCAGCAAAAGGCATGGAATAAAATATGGCTTAAGTCCTGTTGGTGACGTTCCTGTTGGTTCCAGTCAGTAGTGCTATGTGTGGCACAGAAATGGCACCGTATCCTTGGTTCTGGTGCTTCTCAGATTTCCCTTCTTTCACAAAGAAAAGAATTAAAAATACTCCCACTTTATGTGCCAACTTCTAAAGTTTGACCCTGACACACAATAAAGGCATGCCAGAAAGACTGGTCCAAAAGACTTCTAAATCCACTCAGAGTATTTTCAGGTGAGAATTTTAAGTAGAAACATTTAAATTTTTAAAAAGTTAACTGAAGACAAACGATTTCTAGAAGTGCATTTACATTATTGTATATAAATACAGATGAGTCAAGATGGTTTGGCATATTCCAGTTTGTCCAAGTTAAGTAACCACTGCATACTTCAAATGCTAACCATAACTTGTTTAAATATGATTTAAATGCTAACCAGAGGTTTATAATTCAGTTCAGCTAACTGAAGCACACACTTCATTTCACTACCAAGCTCTGACTATTTGAACTGACAAGGCTATTTTGGTTGCTGTTTTGTGAGACAGGCAGAGAGAACTTGCTGCAAGCACTTGGTGATCTTTAACTGCCACATTAACACTTCAAACTGCAGTTATCAGGGCAAAGGGGCCAAAACCTCCCCAAGAGCATGGACTGGAGAACTATAATTGGCTCCTGAAAATAACAAAATATTCACTCAATTTCATAGGGCAAAATATCCATTCCCTGTGGTCAGTCGCTTCAAAGTATTTTTCATGTTTATCTCTGTCACAGTTTAGTAGCCTGAGGAGTTTAACGTGTTGTAAGACAAAAGATGGTTCTGAGCCAGCATGCTCTAGTTTATTTGCTATGTAACCCCATAGCCCAATCCCACAGATTCTTTTCTTTCCCTCAATTTATTCTGTACCTTTATAACTTCACTCCCATCACCTCGCTATCTCTTGCTTTCTTTAGCCTTATTTCTGCAGCCGATTTGTAAACCCTTAAACTTTCACGGACTTGATGGCAACTGTCCCAATACAGAGTCACAGGGATTTTCCCGCACCGATCAGGCTGTAATCTTTTGGGAGCAGGAGCCAGAGTTATTTTGGCTGTAAAATGTCTGACATGTTTCGGTTGCTAGGTAAACAATAACTGTATACACCATGCTTGGGTGAGCCATTCAGAACACAAGTATAGTTATCTGGTCAGTCCTTTCTTCACCCGATCACACGGTAATGACTGTGCCACTGATGAGATAAGACTTTCACTGTCTCACTTGGCTGTTCAGGTGAAGTCAAGAGAAGAATTTGACCTCTATGTTTTACATCGGCCTCTTACACCGTTAACCCTGCCTGCGGACACGTTGCCAGCTCACTACGGAAGTGCAACACCCCGCACGGGGGCTTTTCTCATAACCCACTCCTGAACATTAAGTGAAGCAAGCACCAAGTAATGCAAGTATTGCCAATTTGAAAGCACTTTTCCTAACACTACTGCAGACACCAGGGCTACACCTAAACTCCTGGACAATGTCACAGAGCCTAACTAGC
>NW_009709771.1:0-4064 GCF_000703405.1 Apaloderma vittatum
GTAGTGATAGGACTAGAGGGAATGGATTTAAACCAGAGATGGATTGGTTCAGATTAGACTTTAAGAAGAAGTTCTTAACCATGAGGGTGGTGAGACACTGGCACAGGTTGCCCAGAGAGGTGGTGGAAACCCCATCCCTGGAAATTTTTAAGGCCAGGCTGGATGGGGCTCTGGGCAATATGATCTAGTGGGAGATGTCCCTGCCCATGGTGGGGGGGTTGGAACTAGATGACCTTTAAGGTCCCTTCTGGCCCTGACAATTCTATGATTCTTTGGGCTTTTTCTAGTGCTTCAAATTAACTTGTTTAGATTTTCCCCAGTGCATAAACATGCTTAGGCACAGGGGAATTTTAAATACATAGCCCATTTGAAAACATGATAATTGTGATACACATTATTAACTCTTAGCTTCGTAATATTCAATGGTTGCAGTTATGTGAAATGATTCTTTTGGCTTTGTGCACTCTTGCATGTCTAAAATATAGCAGAAACCTGACACAGAGTGAGATACAAGGGGCCCAGAGAGTTGAATGTGCAAGAGGGCAAAACAAAGTCAGTTCAGGTCAGACACTTGTCAGGTATAGAAAGATCCATAATCTATATGGTGCATCATTTAATATTGAGCATTATCTTCTCAACCAGAGATGTTCTGTCCATTCTGCTTTAGAAATCTAGTTAAAATGGAAGGGAATAATAAGCTGAATATGCTGGACAAATAGTAGTGAAAGAAAAATAAGACAATCTGAAACAGTAATACCAAGCTATCATGGGTTAATACATAAATGGATTGATTTTCAGTGCAACAAAAACCCTCCAGGTTCGAATTTATTTGGCAATTTTCTAGAAATAGCTTCCAGCAAATAAGATACAGTATTGGTTGTCAAACATGACTTCTGGTTTTGATTTTTACCACTAAACAAGTAGAAGCCACCATGGGATTTTAAGGAACATTCAGTGTTCAACATCCCAATTCTGTTTTCATGAAGTCAATGTCACTGGCACAACATACAGCCAGTATGGAGAGTTCCATTAAGTACAGTTTCAACCTGCTAGTACCTCACTTTTAAGCTTTTAAACTCTTATAATTTGCTGTTATGTCTATGCACCTATGAAGGCGGACATGGTAATATTAGCCTTTGTCAGTGTTCTTACTACAAACAAGTAGCCTTCTTACTTTTCTGAGCTGCCATTCTTTCTGTATGACACTTAGATATGACTTCTTTTTTTCTTTTTTATCTTCTTTTTTTCATGTGTGTGTCTGTATACCTTACACCATTTATATCTTTAGTTTATAGTTGACTTAAGTCAACACATGAACCTATGAAAACTCAGCTTTGTTGTTGGCTGGTAAATTTTTCTGGACATGATTTTATGCACATCTTAATAAAATTTAAATTACTAAAAATATTCCCCAAGTACAATTCTTGCAGCATGCTTTAGTGCAATTAAGTGACAAGAGATGGACCACGTTCTCAAACGTGGTTCTATATGGAGATAAAACTAAAATCACTGTAATCAAGCTACTAGAAAAAATAATTGGTTGAAATGTGAGAGATATTCACAGATATCCCACTCATCAGAAAACAAGGGAAAGAAAAAAATTCAAAAGGGCAGTCTTGAGGACAGAGAACTGCTAAATGTGCAACGCCTGATGAAAGATCTTTAAATTCTATGGCAGTTTATCAGTGAGTACAAAATGATACACAGCGAAACTGTCTTATTCCACCAGTGACACATGTCTGCTGCATTACAGCTTCATCGAGGAGAGTTTTGTGACTCTAAGCGAGCAAAGCATTTCTGGCCAGCTTTCCTGTGGGCTTTCAACAGCAATTGAGGGGGATGGGACCAGAAACTGGGTAGGGCAGCTGTCATGGAAGATGTCACGCAGGTAAGGGATGTGGTGGGCAATTAGCTCGAGTAGGGAAAAACTACTGAAAAAAATTAAGTCCTTGTGAATCTGGCATCTTTAATAAAGCCCATATATGTGTTTTATATTGAAGCATATCTACTTTACTGAACTGAGGCTAAAGAATAAGCATGGAGCTGTAGATGAGCTCAAAATAAAGGTGTTTAAAAGTGATTAAACATTCTCATGTTTCTCAACTTCTTCCCTTGTAACCTCATACCCTTTCTCATCTACTCTAGAGTGAAAAACCTTCCCCAGGACATTGAATTTGGTGGAAAGCCCCATGCAGTTGAAGAATGGATCAGGATTTCACTCCTGGGTTGTGTCATATGCTAATAGTATTTACATTACCATGAAAATAAGACCTCAAATGAGCCTTGTAGAAATCCTGAAAAATCTCTCCTGCATTACCTGCTCCCTTTCTCCTGTGTTAACTCACTGATTGAGCTTAGCAGCAACCTCTTCTGCAGTCATCAGAACTGGATGCTTTCAGCAAATTGCATTATTGTCATAAATGCAGTCTGGAAGTCACCAGGCTGTGTCTGAATATTTTCTTCCACTCCTCAAAGACCTTTGTAGGGTTTCCTAAATGCAAAATTCAGAATGTTCTTGGGGTTTTGCTCTGTGGTAGGGAGTGGCAATAAGAGGGCAACAGATAATATTTCAGCTGTGTTTCACAATATGAACCCCAACATCTGTCTGCAAAAACTAGGCTTTGTGAGGTAAATGATGTAGAAGTGTAATGAGTAGCACATGGTCAATTTGTAAGCACAATTGATATTACTGAGTTATGTTGTTAAAAAAACACCAAACCAAGACCAATAAAAAATCAGAAAGAATCATAGAATCATAGAATCATAGAATCATAGAATGGCTTAGGTTGGAAGGGACCTTAGAGATCATCTAATCCAACCTCCCTGTCATGAGCAGGGATGCCTCTCAACTAGATCAGGTTGCTCAAGGCCTTATGCAATCTGGCCTTGGACATCTCCAGGGAGGGGACATCCACAGCCTCTCTGGGTAATCTATTCCAGAGACTTGCCACCTTTGTACTGAAGAATTCCTTCCTAAGATCAAGTTTAAACCTATTCTCCTTCAATTTAAATGCACTTCCCCTTGTCCTAGCGCTGGATATTCTTGTAAAAAGTCCCTCTCTAGCCTTCCTGTGTGTTTGCTTCAAGTATTGGAAAGCAGTTACAAGGTCCCCTCGGAGTCTTCTCTTTTCCAGGCTGAACAATTTCTGTCCTTGTGCTCCAGCCCCTGGATCATCTTTGTGGCCCTCCTCTGAACTCATTCCAAAAGGTCTATGTCCCCCCTATGGTGAGGACACCAGAACTGGACGCAGTATTCGAGATGGGGTCTCACAAGAGCAGAATAAAAGGGGAGAATCACCTTTCTTGATCTGCTGGCCACATTCCTCTTGATATATCTCAGGACACAGTCGGCCTTCTGAGCTGCATGAGCACACTACTGGCTCACGTTGAGCTTGTCATCTATCAACATCCCTTCAGGGCTACTCTCAACGCACTCTGTGCCCAGTTTGTATTTGTGCCTGGGATTAGCCTGACCTTGCAGGACCTTGCATTTTGACTTGTTGAAGCTAACGCACTGGCCCATTTCTTAAGCCTATCAAGGTCCCTCTGGATGACTTCCCCTTCCCTCAAGCGAGCACCACACAGCTTCGTGTCGTCAGCAAACTTGCTTAGGGTGCACTCAATGCCGTTGTCTGTGTCACTGACAAAGTTGTTGAACAGCACTGGACCCAGAACAGACCCTTGAGGAATTCCACTTGCCGCTGGTCTCCACGTGGACATCAAGCCATTGACCACAACTCTTTGAGTGTAACCTTCTAGCTGTTTTTTTATCCACTGAGTGATCCATCCATCAGATTCCCATCTCTCCATCTTAGAGACAAGGATGTGACGTGGGACAGTGTCAAATGCCTTGCCCTGGTCCAGGTAGATGACATCAGTTTCTCTTCCCATATCAACCAGAGATGTAGCTCTGTCATAGAAGGCTCTGTCAAAGAAGAATTATATTTGCGAGTTTCAGGGCCTTGGCATAATTCTGTCATTTCAGGTGCTTACATAGTGCCTAATATTTCAAAATGGATTTATACTTCGCCTGTATTTTGTCTAATGGGACTTATTCTGGATGG
>NW_009709771.1:4103-41679 GCF_000703405.1 Apaloderma vittatum
ATATCAAACTAATATGTGAATTTCCATCTGTGACTGGTCCAGAAAGTTGGGATAATTCAAAAGACTAAACACATATTTCAAGATAACAAGTCCTTTTATAAAATTAGAAGACAATACATTTTTAAGCCCAAGACATAATAGGGTGTGAGAATGATATTGCTGTAGTCCAAGTACCAAAAGGCAAGGAAGCTTGCTGAGAAATAAGATACTCATAGAAACATAGAATCATAGAATTGTGTCAGCTGGAAGAGACCTAGAAGACCATCCAGCCGTATGAACTTACTAAACAATTCCCCGCAATGAAACATCCACTCGTCTCATAAACACCTCCAGGGACGGTGACTCAACCACCTCCCTCGGCAGCCTATTCCAATGGCTGACAACCCTCTCAGTATAGAAATTCTTCCTAATATCTAACCTGAGCCTCTCATGGTGCAGTTTAAATCCATTTTCCCTTGTCCTATCACTGTCCACGAGGGAGAATAGACCAAGCCCTGTCTCTCTACAACCTCCTGTGGCAGAAGAGAAATCTGCTATCTCATGTAAATGGAAAGGCCACACTGACCTCCTAAGTGGTTTGTTTCAAGTAGGTTTCTTTTGAAGAATTTTGACTTACACTTTTCTGTCTGTGGCATTTGTTAATGATCTGAAAGGGTACATCTCTATAGCTAGGAATCACCAGGTAACGCATCCTTACCGAATGGAAACACTGATGGTATGGTAGACAGGAAAGACTCTCCCTAACTGCTGTCTTAAGGTGTAAAGGATAAAGCCTATTAATGAGGTTTATTTTACATAATATCTTACAACTTTTCAAGTGGGAGCACTGATATTTTCTCAGATAAAGTCGTAGAGAGACTAACATAGCAAAAGCTTATAAACTGAGAGAAGTAAATGACTATCTAAATGGAATAAGCAATAGTTTTGCTTTTCCAAAAAAATGTTTTGGGAACATTTTAGTATGTTTCATTCAAGAAGACAATCTATTAAAGAAAACATTGATGTAAGACCACAATAAAAGAAGAGGAAATAGTACAGTAATTTAGATGTTGCAATATATTTTCATGTTATAATCAACCCTTTAATAAAAGGTTTCTAGAGCACTAGACACCCTGTTGACACGAGAATTTAATTTAACAGGTACAGCCATTGATTAAAGAACTGAAATGTAGCATGACTGGCTGGGCTTACTACTACATCAACAAATAGAGTACCAACCCTCTGCTGAATTCATCCTGCTTGCTAAGTTTTTTTGTAGGAAAAGAACAGGCAGTGCAGGTAGGTTACAGATTCCTAGCATCATTGAATCCAGAAAAATAAAATTTAAAATATATATATTTCTATTTGACAGAAAGTGAATGATTTTCTTTCTCCATAACCTGAAATTCCAGACTCTTGTGTAGCAGCTGAGTTTCACCTGCAACAATGAAAAATTTTAAAAGTGAGTTTAGTAATAAATGATCCAGGGGTATGGAAGAAAGGCAACAGCAAATGCCAAGACTCTTAATAAAAATCTCTATCTTCATTTCAACTGCACAAGTAAGCTTGGTGTCATTTGCAAACTTGCTGAGGATGCACTCCACGCCACTGTCTACACCATTGATCATAGAATCATAGAATGGCCTAAGCTGGAAGGGACCTTAGAGATCATTTTAATCCAGCCTCCCTGCCACCAGGGAAGCCACCTCTCAACTAGATCAGGCAACACATGGGGACCGAACGGGAATCGAACCCGCGACTTTAGCATTGTTAGCGCCACGACTGACTGAGCTAAGATGAAGATATTAAACAGCACTGGTCCCAGCACAAACCCCTGAGGGACAACACATGTCACCCATCTGCATCTGGATATTGAGCCATTGACCACTGCCCTCTGAGTATGACCATCCAACCAATTCCTTACCCACTCTTCAAGTCCATATGTCTCCAACTTAGAGAGAAGGATGTGGTGGGGGACTGCGTCAAAGGCCTTGCAGAAGTCCAGATAGAAGACATCTGTAGCTCTTCCCTTGTCCACTGATGTACTGACTCCATTCTAGAAAGAAACTCAGTTGGTCAGGCAGGACTTACCTTTGGAAAAGCCATGCTGGCTGTCTTGAAAAACCTCTGTGCCCTCCCTGTGCCTCAGCAGAGCTTCTAGGAGCATCTGTTCCATGATCTTCCCAGGCACAGAGGTGAGACTGACATGTCAGTAGTTCCTGCGGTCCTCCTTTCCACCATTTTTAAAGATGAGTGTAATGTTTCCCTCCTTCCAGATCCCAGCGGCTTCACCTGACTGCCATGACTTTTCAACTATCATGGAGAGTGGCCAATTCCCTGAGGACTCTCATCAGGTCCCATAGACTTGTATGTTCACCTTCCTCAGGTGATCATGAACCTTGTCTTCACTTACAGTTGGAGGGACTTTGCCCCCCCCCGGATTCCCATCTTGTGGTCCTTCAGCTTGGAAGGTGTGAGGAAATAGGTTGCCAGTGAAGACTGAGGCAAAAAAATTTGTAGAGAACATCAGCCTTCTCCTTGTCTGTTTCTGATTGCTTTCCCATGCCAGTCTACTAAATAACTCTTTTCATACCTGCAGATGTACATTCTGAGAAATTGATATGCAGATGTCTTTTTCACTATTGATTTAATAATGAATGCTAACTTATGAGTGTGAAACTGAAGTAATTTAATTTTTCCCTTGAAAATTCCAATGAAGTAGAATCTATAACCTCCCCGGGAAGCTATTAGAATCTTTAATTACTCTGACAATTAGCATATTGCATTTCATTTCAAAGTCCAACTTATCTAACTTGAGTTACAATCTCTGAATTTTGTCTTCGTTAGCATATTTTCATGTCTAAACATCTCATACAAGGTTAATGAGTCATTGATTATATTCTATTTTAACTGTAACATTGTCTGTTGACTATTATTTTCTTTCAGGAAAACGACTATAATATCAAACACCAATTCTATTTTATTCTCCATAGTGTGTTCAGTCTCATTTAGACTACAGTAATCACTTGAAATTTGAGCCTATGGCAAATTTTTTTACAAAGCATTAAAAATCAGGCCTTTCTTATCCTCATTTGTTATTCATCTCGCATGAATGGATCTAACTTGTTTCTCTTAATTGGTGCCTTCCTCCCCTTCTGTTAGTGATAGTTGCAAGCACTATTGTTACACTATTAATACCAAGAAATTGTGAACAAAAAAGAATAAAACAACAATAGAAAGAAAACTTTCTTCAGCCTGGACACTGTTTTCTTGTCAGTAACAGCGTGGTTTAATGCTCCATCGTGTAAATCAATGCAAGTCATAATAGTGTGCTTTATCCCTGAGAGAATGGTCTTTCACGTTCTGTATGGATTTTGGCCTGGAGTTTATTGACTGTAAGCTTCTTGCTGTACCTAGAAGATCTTGTTCAAAATTCAAAATTATTTTCCCTGCTAACCAGCTCACACACAGCTAGTGACCACAAAACCACATAGATCCTGTTGTAATGAGTAATTTAAATCTTACGTTCCAATACCCATTACTCACACTTCTCTAGCATCTTCGCCTATCTTCTTCATAAGGATTAGAAAAACCTCATACATGGTACAAAAAGCTGGCAACTAGGAGTTTATAGCTTGATTCTGTAGAGAAATCACTGTGATCAAAACTTTGCTACTTATTTCAGTGAACATGCATGCTGCCATAAGGTAGTACAATTATCACGAAGAAGATGTAATGTCTGCGGTTATATCATAGATGAGTCACACTATGAACACTAGTTGCTTCCATATAGAATAAGGCAGACTGATCTTTTTATTACCTTCCATGAAAAGTGATAGCAACAAGGTAGCTATTAAGCAAATTTCTTCCCTATGATGATTAGAACTTGCTCAAAAAGCATGAAAGTAATTTATATTCCCCAAATGAAATAATGCCTTATATAGAAATGATGTTGGAAAGTTTGAAAAGTCAACAAAAGTGACAAATAACTGGCAGAAAATTTGTTTCTTTCCTTTTGCTCCTCTATGACTTGGAAGTTAAATATTTATTTCAAAACTTGTGAATGCCTCCAGTTAGAAAGTCTTAAGACTACAGGGTGGGCGAAGCTCAGAAAAGGCCTTTTCTCTCACTTGCTATTAATGTTATCTCTCTATTATTTAATGCCATGAGGATCAGCAGAAATGCATTTGTAAAGATTGTTGGAGTTTTAAGGCATTGTATATAAAGGAAACCAATTAGTCACTGAGTAAGAGTTCTGGCAGGCATTTCCTATCATGAGGGCAGTGATTTACTTTGCCTCCATTTTCAGTTTTATCCCTTGCTGTCTTTATTTCATTTAAAAGAAA
Organism: Apaloderma vittatum; assembly: GCF_000703405.1. NCBI lineage: Eukaryota > Metazoa > Chordata > Aves > Trogoniformes > Trogonidae > Apaloderma > Apaloderma vittatum. The sequence goes on from NW_009709771.1 coordinate 8,429, forward strand.
CAGGCAGACTCCTGAGGCAATGTTTTCAGATGCAGCTGTCCAGTCCTGCCATAATACCCATTAGTCTGAATGACGCAGAACAGAAAGTAGAACAAATGGATAAATACTTTGTATTGTAAAACACAATTAATCTAGATTCAGACCGAGACAGGGAGATTAACCTGAAGGAAATAAAGAAATACAAGATTTCACCTATTGAAATTACATTTCAGTTTGTAAATAACAAATGAGGTAATGAGATCCACACACAAGCCTGTTTTCTACAAGCTAGGGGACACAGACAGCATTTGCAGCTTTTCCTAAAATATGCTTGATAAAACAAATTTATTCTCATAAGCTTATCTGTGAGCCACTGTATTTTTAAGAGTTGGCAGTTAGAAAGGCTGGTTTTACAAACAGTTAGCCATGACACATGTTGAAATTTTGTGTTCGTAAGGCAAATGTCAAACCCCTTCTTCACAGTGAGGAGACGGGACCTGTGGGACAGGATGCAGTCTGGCTTGCCATCACGAGGTAGCCAATTAGAAAAGGAGTCTAATAGCAAGGTCAGGAGAAGTAGATTTGCCTTTCCTTTTGTTGACCTCTAAGGAACAAGACATGTGGCTTGTTTCCTTCCTCCTACAATAAGGTACAATCCCCCATCTCAGGAGGGCTTCTATAAAAAATGCTAGTTGTCTGGAGGTAAAAATACTGTGCCCTTGAAGTCTAATACTGCTTAATTGCAAGCCTTGAGGTCATCCTGATTATAGGATGCTTACTGACGTAAGTCTTAAAGTTCAGACTGTAGCTCGAAGAAGATGGACAGTTAATGTGCAGCAACTTGTTACTCTTTGAGATATTTTTCTTGTGTGTTGAACCTCTGGATTTTTAAAATAGTCTATAAGTTTAATGGAACTGATACAGGAAGTATATTTATCATATGATACATGAAATTCCTTAGGCTGATCTGAGGAGGGATAGTAGAACTGTAGGTGTTTTCCTCACATGTGACCTTCTGCAAAGCGGCTTACAATAGCTCCTTCTGTTGTAGAAAGTCAAGTTACCACAAGGAGACCTGTGTCTTAACACACGTTCCAGTTGCTGTGGGGAATAGTTGGCAGGGTATCATCCTGTCAGAGCAAACTTACAGAGCTGGAGAATGAAGCCTTCTGACCAATACCCTGTTAATCTCATTTCCGAGACTCCTTATGCCTGCTGTCTCAGTGTTTTGCACTTTGGCAAGTAGGCTAAAACATTACTGAGTTGTAGCTCAACATTATTACCAGTGCATCCATCTTTATGAGAATATGTTTTTATCTGCCGAAACATTTGTATTTACATCCAGATGATTAATAAAGACTGATTATCATTGGAGAACCACAGTCCTTGTAGTCAACTAAAAACATCCCCATTCCATGTTTATTTCTCAGTGACATCCACTTTGATGTCTATCAGTCAGCTTTCTTAAGCTGCTTATTTGGCATGTTAGGGATATTGCTTAGTGTTATTTTGAACCAGAATGTTGTGCAGTACAAACTCAAAAACCTTATCGTAACTCTGAGCATGTAACCTCTGTTATATCTCAACCAAACCTGCAGTCTGATTGGTGAAAGCAGTTTCGTTTGACAAGATCTATTTTCTATAACATGATGTTAACAAGCAATGATTATACTCCCATCCTTTCATCTTTTATCTCTTGCATTACATATTAACTCATCTTTTGGAATAATCAGGTGGTAAGTATTTAGGTTGTTTCTCTGTTATTGTGAATAATTCCACATTAACTGTCAACCTGTCACTGGTGACATATATTTAAAACTAATATTAACGTGGTATTCTTGCCAAGCTCTTTTAGGACTTTTGAGTACAAGTCCTCCTGATTTTAGGAAATGTATCTCCAAAGATGATGCTTAACACAGCATCCTATTAACCCATGAGGTGACAGGACTTCTTCCTTCCTATACCTTGCTGATTTTTAAACACTCTGATATACAAAATACACACAACAAATAAAAGTTGCTCTGCCTTTTCTATATAATCTCTGCTTAGTGTACTGGTACCACTACTTTTTTTTAATCCTAAATACTTTACCTGCTTTTGATTGCCCCATGTCATGAATTTACACCTGCCTTCTTAATGCTGCTCCTGCATTTTAAGTCCTCCTGAACTGCCTTTTCTTTTGCCATGCATCGCTTATTTAGTTTTAGTTTGCCACAAGTAGCCAACATTTTATATTTCCTAACTGTAGTCAAGCCATCTAATCAAATCATATTCTAAAATCTTCATATTTCATTTTGGAAAACGTATGCCTCCATTTTTTTACCTGAATATTGGTTTTACTTAGTGTTAGCCGACTGAATTCTGACTTCTGGGTTTTTCCTTATGTGTAATAATCTATTAAATTTAGATCGAAATCCAAATGATCAAGTTTTAATCTAGATTTTGCAGTTAACTCTTTAATTTGAAGACAGAGGAAGAGCTGAGATTGAGATTTGGGTGTGAAGTCACCAACATTTGTATGGGTCCAGGTCAAGTGCAACCTCAGTACATTTGCAGATGACACCAAGTTAGGCAAGTGTGTCAATTTGCTGGAGGGTAGAGATGCTCTACAGAGGGATCAGGACAGGCTGGATCAATGGGCTAAGGCCAGTTGTATGAGGTTCAACAAGGCCAAGTGCCGGGTCCTGCATTTGGGTAACACCAACCCCCAGGCAGCAGCCAGAAGCCTGGGGAAGAGTGGCTGTAGAGCTGCCAAGCGGAGAGGTACCTGGGGTTGTTGGTGGACAGCTGGCTGAACATGAGCCAGCAGTGTGCCCAGGTGGCCAGGAAGGCCAACGGCATCCTGGCTTGTGTCAGAAATAGTGTTGCCAGCAGGACCAGGGCAGTGATTCTCCCCTGTACTTGGCCCTGGTGAGGCTGCATCTCAAGTACTGTGTTCAGTTCTGGGCCCTCACTACAAGAAAGACATTAAGGTGCTGGAGTGTATTAAGAGAAGGGCAACGAGACTTATGGAAGGTCTGGAACACAAGTCGTGAGAGGCTGAAGGAACTGCAATTATTTAGCCTGGAGACAAGAGGGCTGAGGGGAGACCTTATTACTCTCTACAACTACCTGAAAGGAGGTTAGAGAGAGGAGTGGGTCAACCTTTTCTCCCTGGTACCAAGCAAGAGGACTAGAGGAAATGGCCTCAAGTTGTGCCAAGGAAGGTTTAGGCTGGATATTGGGAAGAAGTTCTTCACTCAAAAAGTCACTGGGCATTGGAACAGACTGCTCAGGGCAGTGGTGGAATCACCATCCCTGGAGATACTGGAGATCTGATGCTTAGAGACCTGGTTTAGTGGTGACCTGGCAGCGCTCAGTTAATGGTTGGACTTGATGATCTTGAATGTCTCTTCCAACCAAAGAGATTCTGTGATATATTGTACTCTAATTGCCGTTGTAAAGTTCGCACACCCTAGACATAAATAGTTTTTAGCAAACATAACCACTCACTCAGTAACTGACTGTGTGTCTCTCCCAATGTCAGTGTCATAGCACCTCTGGTGCATGCCATACCCTGAACGTTAGCTGTCCTGTCTCTTCACTTGTGCTCAAAGGAAAATGATAAAAGACCATTGGAAATTCTTAGATGTTTTCAGGCATTTCTTGTCCTTGAAATAAATTTTGTTCTAATGTTTCTACTTTACTTTTTACATGTCTTTATCTTTTCATTGATAAAAGCTATATTTTGTCCTCTCCAGGTGTCTGGGCCTTTCAGTATACAATAAAGCATGTCCAGATGATGTATTTGCATGCCTTATTATTTATTTTTCCTTTGCTGGTGGTTGCCAGATACAGAGTTAAGCAATAGAATTTTATTGATCAAATTTAAATGGAAGTCTAAAAGTAAAAGAAAATAAGGATAAATGGTGAAATTTAGGTCCTATATTAACAGAAGTGTTCTGATAACTACCTTATCACATTATGAAACCCTTGAAAACTTTAGGGATAAGCCAAAGCAGCGATTTTACTGGAAGAGTTTCTCAGATAAGAACACAGTGATTCATTTGGTCTGGTTGACTAGATTTCGGAGAATTTCTTAACAAATGAAAACTAAAATGAATAATTTTTCTGATATAGATCCTTTCAGTGGCCAAATTTCCTAGCAGGACAGCAGCTTAGCCCTCTAGATGTTCCCTTCCCTTCTCTTCTGCAAATCTTGTCAGCTGAAAAGTTGTGCTGCCTTACACAGCACAACAGGGGCCTCCTGGGAAGCCATACAATGCAGTAAGTTTCTCCTTGGTGACTCACAATCCTTCTCCCAGCATTATAGCGCTCTTTTCAGAGCAGAGATTCTCTGAATGGAAAAGGAGAGCTGGATTATCCTTTCTGTTTTGCTCTTAGATTTAGCCCTCTAGCTCTTGGTAAGCTGCCAGTGGTAGATGTTTAGATTTTCTTGCCTTAGCAGGTACCGGGACGTTTTCATGTAGCTGGGGAAGTCTTAAAAGTCCTTCTGCCTGAGTCAGGGCCACTCAGCTAGACATAAACTCAGTGGGAGCCACATGTTCAACAGAGAATATTGTCTTTCCAGAATTTCAAATTTATTCATAGAGACTCTTTATTCGGCTTCAGCCAAAACAAAAACAAACGAGAAGAGTCTACCTCCTGCACTTTCCCTTCCAGCAGCTTCACTGTCTGTAAACAACAGAGCAAACCCTCCATCTACAGCCTGCCTTTCTTGCTCTTGGTAGCACTCAAGATCTAGTTTCTAGTTAACAAATTCCTGCCTGTTCCCTGATTTCACAGCTCTGGCCAGATGGTATCAGTCTGAAGGAAGGATAGAAGAATGAAGCCTCCTCATTTTTTCATGGAAGCATTTCCAAATGGAGCAATAAAATCTAATTCAGATCCACAGCTGAGACCCACTTCCAAGTAAGTATTCCAGTTTCCAAGGTTACATCCAGCATTAAGGTCTGCTTCCTAGAAAGACTCTACTGCATTCATTTCATCTCCTAGCTTGTAGGCAGTGCCTAATACTGGTTTACCCCAAACTTTTTACTATCAAAGCCCTCCAGGTTCCACAACCAATTTCAGGAAGTCTCTGCAATGCTTGAAAATAGTAGTTTTTGTAGCTAAGTTTAGTTGCGTTAATTTTGTTTTGTTTTGTTTTGTTTTAAATTTGAAGATGTTCTTGAATCACATGTTCATTTTTCTTCCTAAACTGATGCAAGCTGGAAAATTATCCTTAAAAAATAGCAGCTGAGATTATCTAGTCACCTGCTCAAAAATCCTTCAAAATATGTTTCTGACAATTTTGCTGATACCTGCATTCTTTTTACTCAAAATCAGAAATCAGAATGAGGGTCCTAGGCTGTATCAAAAAAGAAAAAAAGCAAAACTGAGCAATTTATTTAGAGACAAGCAAGACAGTTTCTACACAAACCATATATTGATGTGTTTGTACACTCCTGACTGACCAAAGAAACATGAAAAAATGCTGGTTATCTGTGTAGCCTTGATTTCTCTTTTCTCTGTTTCCATTTAGATTCTTTCTGTCAGGGACACCATCATATTGAAAAGAGTTGCACAGGCTAAAAGACATGTCTATCTGTAGCCATAAATACTATTTCGTAACATCAACAACAGTGTCAAAGGTCTGAAAAGCTCTCAGCCATAAGGAAAATTTTCTTATTAAACCTGCTTGATGTTATCTTTACATTTACTCAAATTTTCCACAGCATTAGAAGGTCTTGTGTAGATTTTCTCGTGGCCCCCTCTTGTGATTAGACCTGATAATTCACTTTCTGGCAAAAGTATGAGCAGAAGTTTTATATCCCGTTAACCATAAACAGTTTCCAGTGATGTGGATTAACCTTTTGTACCTCTCACAAATGGTAAGTGCTGACTTAACCAGTTGATCAGAAAGTTCAGACTCATTTAATATTTTTGTAGTTTTACTGTAAACTCTTTTTCCTACTTTAGATAAAAACTTGCTGTTCTCTTACTTTGAGAAATGGGATGAAAATCTTGTTTGTATACATTCTCTGTGGATCCTTAGCACATGAATAAAAAGAACATGGATAATACTGCTAACACCAAAAAATAACAGTGCAATTTTAACTGCTCTATGATGGTCTTGAACCCATGACTTCATCCTTTTCTGTTTTAGTGCAAGGAAATAAAATACACATTTATTAATTTATCAGCAAATATTACTGTGTTTTCTTCTTGCATCTGTGTATGAGGCCCCAGACTTTGTCTACTCTTCTGGGTTATGTAAACTCTACTCTGAAGGTAAGTGTTCAGTTCTTCATAAGTATGATTCTGATCTCTTCCCTTCAGATATACTTTTATTTAATAATAAATCTTTGAATAAGAAGAGGAACTGTAGAACTGAAAGTGAGGGATCATTTGGTGAATGCTGTTTATAAGAAAACAAGGCAGCAAAGTACTCAAAGAACTCTGGTATAAATTCCCTTTCTTATCATCCACAAGTGTAAAGACAGCACTAAAGCCAACTTCCAGGGTCATGGATAACTATGAATCACACGGGCAACCCCTTTTGGCCAAGCCCAAAATATTGTATATAAATTGCAAATATAAAAATCTTTGAAAAATGTAGGCTTAGAACAATTACTACATCTGTAAGTTAACATTTTAATTTCCACAATAACTCCTTCGGAATTAACAACCCTTCCCACTCTTCTTAACAAGACAGCAGTGAAAGATATAATTATACTGGTCTCAAAATTAGCTGTTTAGATACTGAAGGAAATGGAACTTGACAGCTGAATCTAAAGTGAGTAGGATTCTTGAACCATAACGTATTTAAGTAGAATTGTTCAGCACTGGTATACAATTAGCTTTTTTCTTTTCTTTTTTTCTCTTTTAAACGGTTCAGAAAATGAGAAAAATAAAAAGTCAACTTTAGTAGAGACAAAAGTGAAGTTTTGTGCCTATAGCAGAAATATGGACAATTTGAATAATAATTCTGAAACATCATTGAATTTAGACTTCTGTTATATGGTCACAGACCATGATCTCTGGAAATTCTAGCACAGCACACCAAAACAGAATCATAGTTCAACCCCCCCGCAATGAGCAGGGACATCTTTAACTAGATCAGGTTTCTCAGAGCTCCATCCAGCGTGACCTTGAATGCCTCCAGGGATGGAGCCTCCAACATCTCTCCGGGCAACCTGCTCCAGTATTTCACCACCCTCACTGTAAAAAACTTCTTCCTGACACCTAATCCCACCCTGCCCTGCTCTAGTTTAAAACCATTGCCTCCTGTTCTATTTCTACACATCCTTGTAAACAGCCCTTCCCCAGCTTTCCTCTAGGTCCATTTTGGGTACTGGAAGGCCTCTGTAAGGTCTCCCTGGAGCCCTCTCTTCTCCAGGCTGGACAACATCAATACTCTCAGCCTGTCTCTGTAGCCAGTCCTCTGATCATTTTTGTGGCCCTCCTCTGGACCTATTCCAACAGGTCCATGTCATTCTTTTGCTGGGGGCTCCATAGCTGGACACAGTACTCTAGGTGGAGTCTCACAAGAGCAGAGCAGAGAGCCAGAATCACCTCTCTCGATCTGCTGGCCACGCTTCTTTAGATGCCGTCCAGGATGCGACTGGCCTTCTGGGTTGTAAGCACACGTTATGGGTTCATGTCCAGCTTTCCATCCACTGGTACCCGCAAGTCCCTCTCTGTGGGGCTGCTCTCTAGTACATCAATCCTCAGCCTGTATTGATACCATAGGTTGCCCCAACTCAGGTGCAGGACCTTGTGCTTGGCCTAGTTCAACTTCATGAGGTTGTCACGGGCCAAAATATCTCTGGAAATTTCTGTTTATCCTTTATTTTTTTTTTTAAAAAAAATTTAATTGCTAGTTACCTTTCATTGTAAAACCTCTATTTCATACCTCTCTGAAAATCTTACTGAAAGGCAGTGTCATTAATGAAGAGCTCTGCAAGGAATCTTCCCCTTCTGCAGTTCCAATGGAAGGATTAGAAATAATACTTCTGCTTCTTCTAGAAGTCAATCAAATACGTACTGCTGAGATAAGACCTGGAATAAGCTGAAAGACTAGATAGTGAATTAGGAGTGTTGAACTCTGCCTAAACAAAGCTCAAAATCAGACCACTTGTGTGTGTGAAGTACAGTGCAACACCAAGTCTCACACCTCTTCTGGAACTAGCTTTCACATGAAAATGCGCAAACCAGTGGATTCCGGTGGATACCTTCAATACACTTCACACAAGTAAGGGAAGTTTTAGAAAGGCAGGATGATGGTCTTGTGTACAAGATGTTTGAGACTCTCCGCTTTAATCCTACATTTCTTCCCTTTATTGCAACTGAAAAGGGTCTTTGAAAGTCATCCTCTGGAGACACTGCACCCACATATACATCCTTGAAATACTGACTTGACCACTGTGTGCTTCAATGATGCTGTATATTCGGTTCCAACAACCACAAAAAAATCCCAAGAAAATAAAGTTCCTTGAAAATGACCTCTCATGTTGGCAAAAGTATTTCATTATGCAATGATAAAGACATTTGTAATAAAATAAGAAGATAAGTAGTTGAATCCAAATAATCTGGATACTGAATTACATGATTTTTTTTTGATTCCATGATCTTAAAGGTCTTTCTAATCTAGGTAATTTGGTGAATTTCCATAGTTTTGCATTTTTTTTACAATCAAAGTGGTCTCATCCCTTTGGGAAACAACACTCTAGATATGGATTTAATTGGTAGTTCAGCACACAAAAGACCAAAGAGCATGGAAAATACAGCACATTGTTGTCCTATCAGGTTAAGAGTTTTTTCTTAATCCAAGAACAAAATCCCTTTTTCTAGATTCTCAAGAATGTAAAACAGTCCAAACCACAAGTGAAAGTTTGATATTTTAAACAATTTACACTTTGGATCAGAAATGCATTTTTTACAGATGTGAGCAGAACATTAAAATAAACCTCCTCTTAGAGGTTTTTGGAAATGCTATTTGTTTAGGAATTGTATATGATTAGGCTGGAAGAGCATTACATGTCTAGTGTAGCACTATTATTTTTTTTTCTCCCTGACATTTGAGTTGCTATTATAGGATATTATTATTTCTTTGATAGTTTAATAGTTGCTGTTACATAAGACACCCTGTTACTCGGAGGACAGAGATGGAGTTGTAGCGTATCAACAGATGAAAATGACTGGCCTGGGGGGTTAAAACGGGGCACTCTTTAGAACTGAAATTTCTCCTTCCTCATCTTTAAAGCCACACATTTAATTGATTACTTTTGTGCCTGCATATTCTTATAATTCATGAGAATCTGCTTGTTAAGGGAAATTTAATCCAGTCTAGTTTCAAAAAAAAGAAATTCTTCACACAAGCAAATTCTTCATGTAAGACTCCTTTATCTCCTAATTCAGCTTCTGCTTAATAGAAAATACATTTCTGAAGTAGATTTTATTTTTCTAGCTTTTATTAAATCTATATGTATACCTCCCAGAAGCCCAGCACCATGAACAAAATCAGACTATCTGGCTCCAGAGCTCATTATATTGTATACAAACATAAATATCCATTGTTAATGTATTTTCAGGGTCCACATACTCTTCTTCAAGTTGCCGGGGTAATATTTTTCACCTCCTTTTAGTCTGACTTTTTTTTGTTACAGTCAGGCACAATTATGTTAATGAAATATCCCCAGGCAATGTACTATTTTAAATAGAACACCTAGTATAGATATCTGTATTTTTATTCTGGAACGGTGGTTTTAGTGCTTGTCTTATAGCTAGATTACCTACAGGTTTCAACACATTCCTTAGCTCAGTACCAAAAATGTTAATTGAATTAATAAAGTGCACATATTTCATAGATTTTTTTAATGTCTAACATACAAGATCCCATAAACTCCTGTTATGGTAGACCTACACTTTTATTCTTCTTTTTTTTTGTCATTGCTTTTTAAATTTGTTTTTAATATGATAGGGCCTACTTCTGAGCTATTTTTCCCTATATTCTCTTGATAGACTTTTCGTTCTTTTTTGGCATGAATATAATGAAACTGTAGGCTGGATTTGCAAAGAATGGCATTGATATGGAAGCACCGGATCCAGAGCTATTTGAGTGGCAAAGATCTGACTGTACTTCTGCTTCTTTCTAACCAAGATGTCTAACCTCCTTTCTGCAGAGGAGTTGTTCTCTTTCTCCTGGAAACTCAACATATGGAATCTCAAGTGCATGGAGATATTCTGATGCAGTTCTGAGTCAGTGATCCATATCATACACAGTATTTCCTAGTGGGTACCTCTGGGCTGCATGGAATCACTCTCCCAAATTACTTAGCTTTTTTCATATTGAAAAATGAGGCAGTGCCTTCATTATACTCATCAAAGCAGTATTCAACATGGAAATAAAAACTTAGTCTCCTAATGAAAGGCTTTCAGTCAGGTCAGATACCTCTATTTAGACATATTTTCGAAGTTTGGATCTTAAAAAAGGTTCTGTTACAGTTTCATTCCACCACCAAAACTTTGCAAATATAATTTAAAATATTTTAAACCAATACTTCTTGACGCATTTGACATCGGGAATCAGAAATCCATATGCTACTAGTATTTCAGACTACTCAGACAACCAGCAATACCACTGTTAGTTGCATACACATGGAAAGTACCATAGCCACATTACTGAGAATGTAGTGCATCTTCCAGGGTGATTATTTCATGGTGCAAGACGTTTTCCTGCTACTCCAAGAAAAACTCCTATTCTGTTACTTTAAGTCATTACCAAAACACACACCCTTTCAGCTTTTTAGAATTAATACAACTAAAACCACTGCTTGCTATAGAATTGAATAATCATATTCTCAGCTGTCATGAATTGACACTACCATCAATCTCAAGGATTCATTCCACAAGTAGGAAGCCCTTGGGGCTGGGTCGCATAAAACACACCCAGTTCTGTGCCCATAAGGGAAACAGAATTGTCTGTAAAGGATTAGAACACATCAGGTCACCTGTGACCCCACTGATTGTTTAAACTGCAGCTTTAGCACTCACCTCAATCGATTTTTCCATATTGTATGAAAATACATTACCTTAAGGGGGCGTTTTGCCATGAAAGGGATTTTCTATGCAGCTGTTATGTCTATAGACACAGAGTAGTAATTTCAGTGAATGTGCACACAAATTTGGAAGTAAAGGAAAAAATACTACTTAGTATATTTCAAATGAATGTCAGTAAACATTTATAAAATTTTAGTTATATTCTGCTATTTTTCATTAGCTTTGCCTGTTTCAGCTGATGAACACAATCAAAAACACAAACAAATATAATCAGATATCTGACAGAGAGAAAGAGACATTTTTGGGAATTGTTTACATTAAGAGTGGACCATGATTTCATCTTTATCAGTCAAGGAAATGCAGCGTAAATTCATCAGAAGTAATGAACTAAATACAATACCATCTGCTTACAGTAGCTAGAAATCACCTACTTTATTCTAGTTTGATATGGTTTCAGCTTTGATCTGAACCGGGCCATTTTGCCTTTGTTATGATATTGATGCTAACCTTTATAGTGCTGCAAAGGACAGCCAAAGAAATCATACTGCTGATAGTTCTCCAGTGACATGAGAGCCCAAACCTGTATTAACATGTGTTCTCTATCCCATGGTCTTCCTTCAGCTTCTCCCTAAAAGGAGTGGGAGCAAGTAGGGCTGGGAGGAGGAGCTAGTCACTTGTACACACCGGTAAAGTAGACTCTTTCCTTGCAGAACCCTCCAGCACTTTCTGGATCCAACTTCTCTGCATTTTATCAGGTATATATACAATATCCCTCCTTCTTTTATTAAAGAAAATTATCATAGCTCCAAGCTTCAAGGATGCATTTGTCTATAAAAGCACTACAAGAATCAGGTATATTTTTTCTTTCATCTTAAAAGCATCCACTAATTTCCTAAATAATATGTCCATTAATGACAAGTTGCCAGTACTACTGCACAGCCAGAGGCAAGGTGTCAAACATGGACTGCAGAGCAATATGGTTTATAGCTGACTAAGGAAGAAAACAGGGACTGCTAAAAACAGTCAGACAGCAGTGCCTGTTGTTGAAGAACAGTGCTTATAACCCACAGAAACATTCACAGCATTTGCAGGGATTGTTGTCAAACACTGTTTTAACCTGACTTAGCCTTGGTGACTGCAGAAGAGCCTTTATCTTTCAAACAATCTGAGACAAGTTTGACTTGTCCAACAAGCTATGCCTAAAGACTGAATCAGTGGACCCTGTTGTTTTCATTGTCCTTATTTAAATGGGACACCTATGTACTTTAAAGGTACGAAAGACAACTTGTATACTGACCAGTTGATGGAACTTTTCAAACTTGCCTCAAGCAAAGACAATATTTGCCTTCATTTCGTTATGCAACACCTTTCTTTTACCACTGAGGTCTGTGTAATTCTGTGTCGAGCATCTGCTGGCCACTGATGTCAAGAAAAAGAACCCTATTTCCTTCATGGGTTTTGAAACCAGATCCAAAACTGTCCCACTAGACTAAGCAGGTGTAGTGTGGCCTAGTGGATAGACTACTGACTTCAAAGTGAAGAGATCAAGGTCAATTATTGACTGCAACATGTTCTCTGGCACATTTGGGGCATATATTTTAATCATCATCAGTGATATGTTCCCCATTCAAGGAATTATTAGGCCAGATTAAATGTTTGTAGAGTTTCCTTCCCTTCCCTGGTCTAACACTGACCCTTCTGTAATCTTTCTGGATCACGTGGGCAGAAGGACAATATGCTGCCATTCGTTTTTCTACATTGGCCAACTATTGCTATGTCTCATCCTGTTTTATGCCCTGCCAGCATCTGATGACACTGAATATTTTATCTTACTATTAGTTCGGTTGCATTAAGTAAGACCACTGTTAGTAAATGTGAGTGTGGCTTCTACTCTATATGCATAAACAAGACCAAGTTTATTGTTGAATGCTATTTCAATCAGAATGTACAGGACAATAATGACAATATTATCTTTACTTGACAGTGCAAGTAAGGCATGATAATACATAACAAATAGTATTATCTATCTTCCATTAAGTGCTCTTCCTCATATGAGCAAAGTTGGTCACTATGCAAGTAAATCAGTCCCTTAATTGATGGGGAAATACTTAGAAAAATGAAAAGCTTACGTGTGCTCCAAAGAAAGTTGTGAATAAGCAAATTCAATTAACCTAAAGCTGACATCCACTTTTTCACCTGTCAGTGCTCTTAACAGAGTGTTCAAATAATAAACTATCATACCGTCAGGAGCACTAGAAATAGTATTTATAAATAAGTGAGAAATTTTCAGTTTTGTTGCCTAGGAAAGTAATCACGGGAAGAATCACTATGTGTTTGGTCTATTATAATATGTTCTCTAAACATTCACTTTAGGAGGCTGCCTTGTATGATCCGCTACAGTTTGTATGCTTTTGATGTATGATGAGAGGGACAATGCAGCTGTTCAAATCTGGAAATACACCACCAGTTTTTCAGATCTGATGGTCCTAAGTAAATGTGAAATGCAACTTCTAGTAAATACCTCTAGTTACCGTGCATTAGAGAACAGTTTGGGACTGTTATCTTGATTATGAGGAATCACGGGCATGCAAGACCATGAGAAAATTATGTCAAATTTGAAAACATTTGGGAAAATTTACCAAGTCAAAAGATCACTCAAATAGCTTTTAAATGTGTATTTAGCTCATCAGCTGAAAATAAAATATATGATGCCTGTGAGTTTAGTGAGATATTACCAAAGTGTGAGGTATTGGCAAAGTAGATGAGTCTGTATTTACCACTGCTTGAGTTTTCATCATGTCCTCATGCTTGACTCTGAAGCTGCTCTTTATCTGGAATGATATTTGAGGAGATTGTGCTAGGAACGAGGAGTGGCACAAAGGAGAAGCTGGGTTGTGCCTGAAATACTGGTATCTACAAAGTCTGTTTTACTTCAGACTGTGCTGTTAATGACTAACCAATCCCTCGTTTCTTCCTCTGAAGAGAATTGTTGCACAATTATCAGATCTTTTCACTTGATTTTAGTTGTTTCCTTTTTGTTTTCTTCCTTCTTTCATGTTATTTCTTGTCTTCTCCTTTTAATGGTCATCTTCATGGGATGCTTCTTCCTACTCTCAGAAATGAACCTAGGGTAAATTATGTAGAGCTGTGTGGGCAAGTAGGTGTGGGAAGTGGTACTCTGTTAGGTCCTCTGATGTTCTGGATTAGTATTTTGAATTAAGGAAATATTGATCACAGCTAAAATAAAATAAAATAAATAACATCCAAAACCAAAAACAAACCAAAACTGTTTGATATTAAATGAAACTGAGATTGAATTTGCATAATATCAAGTCTATAAAACAACATTTTTTCTGGAATTGAATCTTCAAATTGAGTAATTAGATTAAATATAAAATAGTCCATTCTCCCACATTCTAGAAGTTCTTAGATTTCTGGGGTCTGTTACCCAGCTAAAGACCTGGATCAAAGCCAGTCTAACTGATGATTTGTAATTGGTATAACCAAGATTAATTGTGTATCAGGAGAGGCCCAGAATAGTGTATCTGTTTTCAGTCAGATGGATTAGTATTCTGGCATGCTCTAACACCTCTTTCACTACAAAATTAGCTGTTGATTTATAAACTAAAAATAACATATTATCTAAACCACAAGTTAGAACCAATTATAAAACTTCCTTCTTACATTGTAATTCTTGTATTGTGCTGACTTTTCTCCTTATTCCAAGCATGGTGGTATACTACAGACATTTCTGGTAGCAAGTTGTCTCCAAAGTATTGAAGATTGCTCCATGACTCTTCAGATTGGAAATCTAGGACATTAATGTCTTCACAAGACAGTATTTAAGTATGCTTTTCCAGGTAGATTCCCCAGGCACATTTCAGGAGAGTACTGATGTCTCAAAGACAAAGAACTGCACTGTCATTCTTACATAATGAATGTAAAGAAGGACAGGCATCTCACAGAAATAGATCAGAGAGCTACATAGCATTGTGAAAAATATGGTTATTTCCAGACTTCTACTCAGACAATACAATATCACTCTAAAATACAATTCCTATACTGCTATACTTGCATTCTTGTTATTTCTTACAGAAATCTTCAGTTTTTAGGTTTCATTGTGGTGAGATCTGAATTATGATTTCAACTTCAAAAGTGTGTTTTCCCACCTTTTCCTTCTATGAAAAATATAGTCTTAAGTAAGATTTAAAGTAATTTTTGCATGAGTAGCAGTTAAAAGGTTCATGCCCTCAATGTGCAGTCTCTCTCATCTGCAGCTGAAATGTTTTGCATTTTCATTTTTAAAAGTATAAATAAATATACACACATTTAATTCCCTTAAAATGTATGTAAAGTTCAACAGCCCAACTGATACGTATGTGCTATTTCCTTATTACCATTTTCCATCACGTATACCAATTAAAAAAAAAGCTTTTTACAATGAATTTTGCTTAGAAACTATTGGAAAATAGTGATAACATAAACCAGATGTGAACCAGCATTTGGAAAATTACTACTTTTGCACAACAGAAACGTAACATTTATTTCATTCTAGATTTACGAGCTCTTGGCCTTCACCTGGTGTTAAGTGCTTCTCTAAAATAATGAAAACCAGACAGTATAATGGCCATTGAAGTTCAAAGATACTTCCCTCCACATGATTAATTGCCATTATTAAAAATCACACCCTGCAGTAAATTTCATATTGCCAACATAGTGCATGATCCAGTCATTTTGTGTAGGGATTTGGCACCGTCTTTTGTGTTTCTGCCTGTACTAGTATCTCTAAGAATAGATTAAATCATGTCAAGATTAGGATAGAGAGTGACAGCTGTGTAGTATATGTACTGAAATAACTCATTTAAGCAATAGACTTACAGAAACAAGGAGCCATTTGTTTTCTTTAGGCTCATACGCTCATTGTAGGTGGAGATTGTTTCCGAAACTCTGGAATTCTTGGGCTAGCGTTGTGGTCTTTTCAGTCTGGAATCTCAGAAGTATGTTTCAGTATAGTAGGGGGATTATATATCATGACTGCCTTCAGTTACAAAAAACTGAGCTTCATGTCTCAACACGTGCCATCCAGGCCTGTATGCTCCTTGCCTAAGCAGAACTGCCTGCTCTCTTCCTAGTCTCTGTACATCTACCCTTCATACTACCCATAACTGGGTTGAATAAGATCCAGAGAAGGGAATGAATGCCAGAAGAGCTAGAATTGCATTAGTGTAGATGGTAGGCTGTCATGGCTGTTTGTGTTCAGCCTAAAAATCTTATAGCAATTTTAAATCAAAACCTTCCACCATCTATCTTTAACATCACAGGGAAATTTTAACAAGATCAGTAGCAGCGTATTAACCAGTTTTACCTCTGTACCTTATAGATGGATAAATATTTAAACAGCAGAATATTGGAGATTAGTCATACTGTTCTGTTACTCTGACAATGGAGGAGTCACTGGTTAAAACATGGGATATCAATATGACAGGTAGCTTTTTTAGGACAGAGGTAGTTTTCGTAAGTTTTGGTGTGGCTAGGTAGTTTCACTTACTAGAGAGAGAAGGAAGATGGTGCTTGCATTTTCTTTACCTGTCCCTATTTGAGCCGCTTACTTGGACAAGTTGATGAGGATGAGTAAGATAATGAACCTATGGTAGTGGTGGAGGATATTGCTCAAAAAACCAACTCTGAATACCGTAGAAAAATACAAGAGACTAGCTGCTTTTCTGGAGATCTGGTTTAGTCTGGGAGAAATGACTGTGCTTAGTGCAGGAGTAACTGAATGTTGATGTGACTTGTTCTAGAAAGAAAGAAAAAAGACCTGATGTGGCAGTTCCAGCCATAATATGTTTTATTAAATGGGGTCAAGTGGAAGAGCTGAGTTAAAAAGGCTTGCTGGAGAAAACATCTGATAACATCAACAGCCGCCACTGTGTTAGTCACCTTGCACTTCCTTTATACTCAGTGGAGGTACATATAACACTTCTGGAGCTTAAGTCATCTTACGCTGAAGCAAATGTCTAGAAATAGGTCAGCTGAGTCACTCCATCTGGGAGCTGAGGACAGGTATCTCAGAACTCATAATCTGTGTTGCAGACATCTCAAATCAGTGAGATGAATCCCAATCTTAAGGTCTTGGTACCAGCTCAGTGTCTTGCACAATTATCTGCCTGGGCAGTTTCAGTTGTTCATCTGATTTGGCAGGACATGAAACAAGCAGCTTGAGACATAAAATGCCCTGCAAAATAGAGTGTAAGTGAATATACAGTGGCCTTACTTGGACTACAAAAGGTGTCAGCATTACTACTGCTCACAATGGGGTGAAATTAAGACTGTTAGTGAGGGACTAAGAAAATTTTGGGGACTTTATTACTGGTGGGATGTGGATTCCTATTTTTAATTTCTGCTAGCATTTCGTTAGCTCAATGACAGGTCCGGTTATGACTCTGGGACACTTGAGTAGGTCCTGATAGAAACAGGTGAGTACAGTACTGACACTGCAGTAGCAGCTTCAGGGCTGAGACCTCAGCTCTGCTAAGTGGTTGGATAGGAGTGTTGTCAAATTTCTTGTGTGGATACAGATTTTTAGAGTAGAAACTTGTGTTTCAAAGTCCCCAAGTTCAAACTATGCAAGGATATGCAATGACTTTGATTTGAAGAAGATGGAAATCTCTCTGAATATATATGTAATGTAGCAATGCCAGCTTACCCTGCTAAAGAGGCCAAAATGGTTTAAAGCACCGATTGGTTTCCTGAAACAACTTTCAAAACGGTGTACAGCAATAAACCAACCCGACATTTCTGGATACATACAGCTATGACATCAGATTCAATCCTGTCCTAGTTTTGCTGGGATAGAATTAGAGAATCAATTTTCTATTCAGGAAAGCTCCACTTGTGAGAAGACTGGAGCACCTGATTTAGTGAAAGCAAAGTTGAAAGACACTTTGTTTTCATTCATAGCCAGCCATGGTATGTAGGTGTCCATAGTCTATCAAGGTCTTTAGCAGTTTTAAGTCAACCAGATGCTGCAGTCAGGAGGAGTAACACCAGGGCAGCTGGCCCAAGCTGGCCAACAGAAGTCTTCCATACCGTAAATGTTCATGCCTACTATAAATTGGAAAGTTTGCTGGAGATGGTCTCTTTTCCTCAATGGTAGCCATCCCTGGAGAGTCTTACCCATTTTTCCACTACCAAGGCCAATTCTGCTGCTTGCTGTGCCTGCCAATTTTTTTGCTGGAGCTGTAGTGTTTGCAGGGCCGGATATCCATTATTCACTGCTGGGATTGCCCAGCACATGATGACTACATAAGCTGAGTATAACTTTGCCAACTTTGTATTAGTATCAATATTAGAGGGGTTTATTATTTTATTAAGTCCATAGCCATTTCAATCTATGGGTCCACTTTCCTTTTCCCAGTTCCCATTCTCAGCGAAGGGGAGCACTGGCTGACAGAACAGCTGACTAAATAGATCCCCAAATTGTTGTCATCTGTTGTTTGACATGTTACTGAAGTGAATCTATTAATACTGTATGAATATAGAAAGCATTATTTTGAGGCATATGTCTAGAGGTCATCAGACAGTTATGCCTCTGAAAGCTTAAAGGTGACATGATCTATATGGAATTATTGCTGTTAAATGTGTGACAGTGGGGATGACAAATCTGTTTATCTAAACCAGGAAATAGAAATAGTCAGTGGAAACCCTTGCAATGGGATGACTGAGTAAACATTGTCTGCTTACATAAGCACAGAAGGTGGGGACAAGTGAGCTTCAGGAAGGTGAATATTTGATGAGATGGAAAGGAGTATTTAAGCATACTGTGCTACTAAACCCCAGCTTAAGCAATAGCTGATGAGCATCACACCTGGAAAACTTCTTCCAATAACTTCAGGGGTTTTAATCAGCATATTCAGGGTGACAAGTCAGTGAATCAGCTGTTTATTCCCTGATGTGCCAATCTTTTTTTAATTTCAACAGAAGTGTCATAACTGTCCAGAACAGTGTTTCATGTTTTCTCTTTCTTTTTGCTGTTTTTAAAAAACCTGAGTTATAAATTTTGGTTCAAGTGGATTACATGACTGTTAGTTTCATTAAGTAAAAGTATGAGTTATACAGTTTTTCCCTTTCTCCAGGTACTTCCTATTATAGTTAAATCCACTTACCACT
The DNA here is from genome assembly GCF_000703405.1 of Apaloderma vittatum. NCBI lineage: Eukaryota > Metazoa > Chordata > Aves > Trogoniformes > Trogonidae > Apaloderma > Apaloderma vittatum. Next base: position 27,620 of record NW_009709771.1, read on the forward strand.
CACTCATTTGCCCATTATCTTTGAGTTTATATTGCTTTGTCTAGGAGCTAAAGAACGTTACAAATAAGGAAAAAAGACAGCACATAATAAGGCTGAGATAAATCATGTTTAATCTCTGCTTAAGGTTTATTTTGATAAATGTGCCTCTAACAGTATGGGTCTGGATGGCTGTTTAATGTTTGCATTGCAAGTGGAGTGCAAAGTGAACGTATTTCCAGCTCTTTGGGCACATAACATTATGTTACTTTTGTTAGTCTAATATCCGAACTGGTATTTTTCTGTCATCAGAGGAGATTATTGGTCATTAACTAGCATCTAAGCCCCTTTGTAAAAAGATAAAGGAAAGGCATTTCAGTTCTTTGAACAGGTACACTGAAATGTGCAATAAGGCAAACCTAGAGCAAGAGTGCACCCTTTTAAACAGGCCACATTTTTTCACACAGGGTAAGTAGCTCTAATCTGGCCCTGAGCTAATAGAAATATGTCACTAATAGAAATATGTGAGTGCAAGTGAATCCAAGTGGATGGAAGTGATCAAAATGGTGTCCTTTATCCTCATCAGTTCACATTGTAAAGCGTTCACATTGAACCTTTATTCAGATGCACATACTTAGTCCCTTTTTATGTCCAGGATTAAGATCGGAAAAGATGAAAAAGAAAACCCTTTGGCTCACTACAGTGACCCACGACATGGCCTCACCAACATTCCATTCTAGAGAATTTCAGACTCCGTGACAATCTTTTAATTGGTGATGCTACAGAGCTCAAGATGAACAGACCCCAAGTTTGACTGTGATTTCTTGTGTCTAGTGAATAATAATATTAGTAGAATAATCCCATGAGAGAAGCTAGAACATCAGTCAGGCACAGTTCTTTCGCATAGCTATCAGGGTTTCACTGATATTCAGGAGTCTCCATAGAGTTAGTTACTCAGAAGAAGCTATAGTCTTGAAATCATGTATTTTGGGACAGAAACTTCTGTCAAAAGTAAAATATTTGTGTACATTTCTATCAGAATTTAAATTGTCACTTTAACCTCTCAACTTATACTTGTTACTGTCGGTCTTAGACTACTGCATTTAAGATCATGTACCTGAATATTTGCCTTAAAGAGAAGGTCTTTGTCAAAAAAAAGAAATACATTTTAAGATGCTTGTGAAGTAAAAGTTTGAAAACATGATCTAGCATGTCATCAAAAATGTTCAGAAGGGATAAAAATAATACATAGATCAAAATTTTAGCATGTCTGGCTTGGGATTTTAGGTTATTTGTAACAGATGATACTTAGAATAAAGTATTTTATCCAATACCATATTTTACATGTGACTACTGCTGGGAATTACAATGTTTTTTGCCTAGTGCAATTGCACTACAAATTTTATTAGTTATCACCAGATCAAACTAAGTATTCTTTAGTTTTAGGAAAAAGTCTGTGATCTTCTCTGTAAGGTCCAGATTTGCCTTGACAACTTATACACTCACTTTATTTTTCCTTTCCACAAAATACCACATTGTGATAGTAACTCTCTTAGTCTCATTCAGTTAGAACTCAAGAGAATAATGATTCTTAAACACCTCAAAATTATTTCCACAGGTTAACAGTAATGCCAAATGAGTCTGAGAAAAGGGGATAATCAGTAGAATATAAAGAAAGTGTCCTTTAGTCAAACTGTTATCTGCCATTTAATTCTGTCTAAAGTCCCAAGCTTGTCAGGGGGAGGAATTACAGACTGGTTTTGGCAGGAATTCACCTTCGAGATCATCTAGTTCCAAGCCCCCTGACATGGGCAGGGACACTTTCCACTGGACTAGGTTGCTCAAAGCCCCGTCCAGCCTGGCCTTGAACACTTCCAGGGAGGAGGCTTCCACCACCTCTCTGGGCAACCTGTGCCAGTGTCTCACCACCCTCACAGTGAAGAATTTCTTCCTAATGTTTAATCAAAATCTAACCTGATCTACTTTAAAACCATTACTCCTCCTCGTATTGCTACACGTTCTTGCAAACAGTCCCTCCCCAGCTTTTCTGTAGGCTGCCTTTCCATGCTGGAAGGATTATTGTGGGTTTTTGCATGTATGTTTTTCATTCTATTGCACTTCCCACAGTCTTGCATTATTGCTAGAGTTAAAATGAAGTTTCTGATCTGTTTCAGATAGAACTGGTTTTCCAGTCAGATCCATAACCGAATATCTATCCTGAAAATAGAGGTTACTATTTTAATTTATTTTGGTATCTTTTCATTCTATTCAGTGTAAAGAGAAGGCTGAGGTGTTTTTTTCCTTTGTGTGAAAAAATTTTTAGCTTATCAGTTGAAGAGACAGGCATTCTGACTGCAATGTCATTACTTTGAAATGATAGTGATAGGAACAATGCAGAATATACACGGTTATTTACAACTTTGTTATCAGTATTTCTTACCATTTTTAATTATTGCGGGTCTTCGAAAGTTTACACGCTGAGGCCCAACTTTGGAATGAATGAGACTACTCCCATTCAGAAATAAGCAGATTTAAGAGCAGATTGTGTGAGTACAAGTCAAGTAAACCAACAGTATTTCTGATGTTCACCAGGAGATCTGTTTTACCCTTGCATGACATTTGATTAAGTTGTGATAACTGTACAAATAAGAAGCATGAGTGTAAGTGTGAATGTTTGTATAGAAGCGATTTATAAGATCATCAGAGAAGAGACAAACTGTCTAATGTATTTTTAGCCTGTGCTTTCTAAGCACATGGTGAAACAAAGGTTATCTTAATGTTCCTTTGAAGTTAGAAGCAATACAAATATGATTGTGCTAACACACTGCTGTCATTGTGATAATACTAAAATAATCTCTTGCCTTGAGAGCAACTAAAATATTACTCTGAGTTCTAAATGAGAAATCATAAATATTTTAAGAGAATATTTGGTTCAGATGTTCTATTTCTCTATAGTCTCTATTAGGTAGTTGCTGAACTAAAAATAAAATGTTACTGTTAAGTGGGCTAATAAGAACACTTAAGTTCATTGACTATTTACATCTCTTCAGAAGCGTGATCTAAAGTTAAAGCATAGGAGCAACCTTAGCACTTGGCCATTTAACAACATTTCCCAAAGAATCATGTTTAGCAAATTCTTTCCTACTACTGCTACTCTTTCAAAACCCATTTCTTTTTCTGATGCAGGTAACCTTAATAACACCACTGAATCCAGATTTATTCATGTTCCATCAGTTTTTGGCTTCTCTTCACAGTATTAGAAAAGTATTGCTTAAAATGGTTTTGCAAAGCATAAAATTAGTGTGGAAATGTGCAATGCAGCTGGAAATACGGAGCTGATATTCACCTTCTATATCCATTTCTCTATTACTCATTTTAAAACCTTGAACATTCTGTGAGTCTGTGAACACAATTTACAACATCACAGTAAGCAGCTATAGTAATAATGACACAGTGGAAAGTTTTCTGCTGTTTTTACCTTTGTCCAAGGAAGGATTACATCCATATTTCCTTTTTCTAGCTGTACAAATGATATTTTCATGTATTGCTTCTAATTAAGTCAGTGGCTTCTCACTGCTTTCAGAGCTGGTGTTTCAGGTAATAGCTTACATGTTTTGTCCCAAAAGCTTGGGAAAATGTACAGTATTTATTACGACAGAAAAAAACCTTTTACTCTGTAATATTTGCTTAAAAGTTGAGAAAACAGGAAATTGTATTTCAGCATTTTAGTATCGTAATTGTAATAACAATATAACTCAACATTTTATAAATATCTAGAAACAAGAAAATTTATTTACTTTTCTGAAGTCTTACACAAACACTTTTACATTTTGTGTGCAACAAATTCCTATTTAAGAGAAAAACCTTTTGTTCTCTGTTATGCAGTTCTATAGAAGGACATAATAAACAATAATTTTCCAAAACTTCCACAGAAAATACCATTGGTTGTTAATCTTATAATTTAAAATGTGTTGTAATTTAAATAAGTAAAAATTTATTGAGATTAGGAACTATAAAAGCTGGAAAGACATCAAAGAAATTCCACAAAAAGTATCTTTTCATATAAATGTCCATGTGATGTCATATCCTGTGATATATCTTAGAATGGAGATCCAGATGATTCTCAGCTGAAACATAGCCTGGGCTGTGAAAGTGATGGTGGGACGTCATTTTCATGTTAGTGGATATTGATTGCTCCAACAGTTCATTACACAGATGAATGGAATCTCGTTATTTTACAAGTATTCCTTAAAATGACTATTTGGAGGTCACTCTGGAACAACAATGGAAATCAAACTTTACTAAACAATGAATTAGTGGAATCCAGCTTTTGAAAGAACACAACATGCCTAAACAATGCAATACTGCCTGGGTGCATGCACTATGGCTATTGCCATGGTGTATACCAATGTTACAGATCTGAAAATGATAAATTTAACTAGAAAGTAAACAATAATTGTGCTGATCTCTTCAGAGTACAACTAAAGCACCTTTAATCATTATGTGTGTTATTTGCTATCATTCCTACCAATGCTGTATTTTTTAACGTTTAAGGAGTACAGAAGGTGCAGCGGCAGTGTTGCATTAGCCCTGGCCTGAATTCTTGGATGTCTCTAAACTGAGCCAGGCTGTTCTCGAATTTCTTTCAGACCTCCTGGCTGCCTGCTCCTTATTTTATACCTATCCAATGGCTTCATTCATTGTGGATTCCAGCTGCTTCTCCACTTCTGCAGTCTGTTTTGCTCTGAATTGCCTGGCACTTTGTGAATCCCAATACACATTTCCTTTTTAAATGACACTTCCTTGCTCCTCATCTGTTTAGTCTTCTATTAGAAGAAACTTGTTAGAAAAACAAGAGAAAATTTCTCAGGTTAAATAAAAAATGGGAAACTCTTATTTTTCCTTGCTTTTCTTAACCCAGTGGATTCATAAGGTTGATTGAGGGTATGTAAAGGGTATTTCAGCCTATGCTATTCCCAAAACAATTTTCAGAGTCTTTCAAATCATCTGGTTACACGCAGAGCAAAACAAGAAAACATTTCAGCTTGGATTTGTAGCAGTTAATTGGTGAGTAATGATAGGCATTGTTTTTGTCAACAATAAATTAATCTTAACAAGATTGCCAATAATATATACTTGTGATAGTCATAACATTAAAAGAGTGCTAAAAATCTGATTGGATTGTTTTTGTTCCTCTTTGCTTATTGAAAGATCAACAGAAAAAAATGGCAAAGATAGTTTTTTAAAGGATTGTCTCTCTATTGAGTGGAAATGAGCCAAAGATAATAACTTCCCTATTGCTGCTTAATAAGCCATGGTATATTTTAATAATAATAATAATGAAGAATTATTGGGAAATGATGAAGAAATAATAGCAAAAGCCATAATTAGAGTTTCCCATGGAACTTTTATTTTTCTCTTGGTGTAGATTAATCCAGCACACAATAAATTGATTAACAGTTGACAAACTGACCATCTTCAGGAGTAGGTACCCATATAGATCAAACTACTTCTGAGACAGATCTGTTCAGTATAGTATAAATTCAGTCGGGTTCAACATTTTGACTAAAGATTTGAAAGCAAGCATAAAGTTATCATTCAAAATCTTTGCAGATATTTTACAGTCTTACGCAAATAGTACGTAACAACAATTGCTTGATCATGAAGACATACTAAAAATCCTTTTCTCATAGAGCTAAATGCAAAATTAGTCAACTGAGATCAAGGATTACATGTCACGTGTTTCTAAGCTTCACCCAAGTTGCACGTCTCCCATCTCTCTCCCTGCCTCCATGCAAAAGCCAAGGATCCTGCAGTCTAGTTCGTTAGCTTCTTCCTCCATTTTTCCAGAAGAAAGGACTTAGTGTGCACAGGATACATTTGCTGTTCTGCTTTTGCCCGAAGAACCCAAGAGGAGCCTTATATTCCTTAAATTCGTGACCTTTGGCAATGGTGAACACATTTTCTGGTGACCCAAGACTTCACAGTCTCCTAAAATACAGGTATGTTTCATAGAAACAAACAAATAAAGAAATCCGTCTTAAGGCTGTTAACTTCCTCAGCAGTCTTTCTAAGAAAAGTTTGCCAGGCTTTTTTCACAGAAGAACTGCCCATATTTTTAACAATGAGAGAGCATATCTCTCCTTGTCTCACTCAATGTTTCATGGGTGAAATTTTACCAAAATGCTTATCACAATTATGGGACAGTTTGATATGGAAGAAGTTTAGCAACTGCGTAAGGAGCTAAAATCAATATTTTAAAAGAATCAGAAGTTTCAGGCTGTCATAATCCTGTAACAGATCAGCAAAAACAGCTTCCTGAAGCTCTGTCTGAGTCAGTAAGTGGTGAGGATGGCAGACAGAAGAAACCACCATGAAGTACTTGCAGCCAATGCACGGACAGTCCTTTTTCATTTCTTCATGTGAAAGAAAGAGTATTTCAAATTGCCACACCTGTCCCATGTTAAATTTTTGAACCTTTTTCTTCTCTCGTGCCAGATAGCCATAGACACGTGTATGAACCTAATAATGCTCAGTCATCTTCAGAACACAGAGGTACTCTCCCCAGCCAGGTGTTACTATGGTCATGTTAGACAAAGCCTTACTCTCCCTACTGGTTCCCTGATGAATTCTGAATCAGGTTTACAATCCTGGTGTTCACGTTTAAAGCCTTCCTAAGCCTGATACAAAGAAATTCAAGAGGAAAACCATACTGAGCTGTGCTCCTGTAACACAAGTTAACAGGCAAGGTCTTACCTTGGAGTCTGAGGAACTCTTGCTGTTCCTGAGCACCACTATACTCATTATGTCTCCCACTCAGATTCCATGAAGTGTTATTCTGACCTTGTGTTTTCTGTTGTAAACACATAGCAACATGCATGCAAAACAAACAAACAAACACATGAAAAACATTTTACCAATACCAGACCCTCCCCTACTTATTCCCTGAGGATAGAGAAGAAAACAAACAATATGTGACAGATGTTAGTCATGTTGCTTAACACATGAATAAAGACACTCAGATGTCACAAAAAAAAAAAAAGAGACATAAAATCACAGAATAATCAAGGTTTCAGGGCATCGTAGAAGACCTTTACTCGAATATCCAGCTCAAGGTAGGGTTAGCTGTGACATCAGATCAGGTCATTCAAGGCTTTGTCTAGTCCAGTCTTGAAAACTTCTAAGGACAAACATAGATGGGTCTGATGATAATACAGAGATACAGTGGATTGAATCCCCTTCAGAAGGTCTCATTAATTCCTGAATTCTAATATGTTTAAAGAACCCTGAAATGACCACTAGGAAAAAAGTTTTGGAAAGAGAGAAACAATATAGTAAATGTTTAATAGAAAGTTAAAAGTAAGACAAATTAGCATGTTATAGAATAGTACCATTTAAAGAAAGCACAGTAATCTGAATGCCAGAAAATGTAAATCCTAGGTCACGAGTGACAATGGGTCCAATAGATCAGACACAGTTGCTTATTTATTATTTTAAACAAATTCTGTAGGTGTGATTTCTAAAATACTTTATTAGTGCTCTGATTCATGTGTGGAGATGCCTTGCAGAGGCTAATAAGCCTCTGTGTTCAGTTTTGGGCACCTCGGAATAGGAGAGATATCGAGGTGTTGGAGCGAGTGCAGAAGAGGGCAACAAACCTGGTGAAGGGCCTGGAGAATAAATCTTACGAGGAGCAATTGATGGAGCTGGGACTGTTCAGTTTGACAAAGAGGAGGCTGAGGGGGGATCTCATCATGCTCTACAATTACTTGAAAGGACATTGTAGAGAGGTTGGTGCTGGTGTCTTCTCACAGGTAATTAGGGACAGAACCAGGGGGAATGATTTCAAGTTGCAACAGGGCAAGTTTAGGCTGGACATTAGGAAGAAATTCTTCACAGAAAGAGTGGTCAGACACTGGAACAGACTGCCTAGGGAGGTGGTTGAGTTGCCATCCCTTGATGTGTTTAAGTGTCACTTAGATGTGGCGTTGGGTGATACGGTTTAGGGGTGAACTTGTAGTGTAGGGTTAATGGTTGGACTTGATGATCCCAAGGGTCTTTTCCAATCTGAATTGTTCTATGATTCTATGGTTCTAAGATTACAACCTCAGAGTGTCAGCTTAGCCCTAACGTATAGGCAGCTGAGTTGCAAGTTCTCATTTGCAATTTGCAGTGCGGTATTTTGAGGCAAGCCAAGACTGGTGTATGGTTTTACTGTAAGAGACCTCATGATAAATTACAATGGTTCAACTGCTGCTTTATGAAGGGCAGGAAAAGATATCTCAACCAGCTGCTCTATATTCTGTTCACCCCAAACCATGGTCAGAAATGTCAGGCTGTCAGAGGTGTCTTTAGCATCTACTCTTTGACTGCTTAGAGCAAACCGGTAGACTACTAGTGATGGCATACAAGGGCTGGTAAGTAAAGATGATGCTAGAACGGTAATTAATAACCTTTTGTCTCTAGGAGTACCGAAGCAGGATGGACCAGATTTGGAAAATCTGGTAGACTCAGTATGAGCTTGTAGCCAGATGAGACCATGTAAATCTGATTGTCTTTCAGCAGCACCTAGATAGTGATGAAATTGGCAGAAACTGGAGTATGGTCTGTGCTTAAAATTTTGCTTCTGGTGAATATTGTTCTGGTGGCAAATAATGCAGAGAACTATGACTACAGAAACAATCATTCTTACTGTCTAATTTGTTCCTCTTGGGAACTGGTTTAAGCCACTCTTTTGCCAGTGTAAACCACATCTCTGCTGGAAACCGGGTGGGAGAAATACTAAACTGTGTCTTCCACCAAAGTTGAGACAGCAAAACAATTTGAGTGATGACTCCTATAGAAGACTTGCTCTTATTTAATTAATTCCTTTTTTCTTAATTTATCTAATTGGAAACACTCTCTTCTTAGAGGTTCAGTCACTTGTTGCTGTAGACATCAAAAATCTTGTCATATGATGGAGAGGGATGTGTCTGTTTGTGCTACTTAAGGCTGGCTGACTTCATGCACTACTGATTATAAGTACGTGCAGCGTTAAGGAAAATATCTGTTGTTGGCTTCAGCAGCCACACAAGCTGTGCTAGGCTTGGTGCTGCTGGGACCTCGCAGGCTGGCTGCCTCCTCCTGCAGAGCCAGCCCCATTTGGTTTGCCACAGATGCCCCTCAGACTGACCTGCATGGAGTAAAAGCCACTTAGTCCTAGTAGATCCATCTGGAAGGTGAGAGTCACAGGGTGGCCTGGAGTGAAAGGAGGTTTCCATGTCTTCTTCTGACTTCCTCTGAAGAAGGAAGATACAGAAAATGCCCTTGAAGATCCCTGCAGAAGAGGAGTAGAGAAAACTCAGTGGGGTTGAAGCCTATTTTCCTTGTGCATCTCTGCAACTGTTGCATCTCAAATCTTCCTTGGAGGAGGGAAGGCCTGAGATAGAGAAGCACAGAAACTCTGAGGCAGTAGCTGGTTTAGTCTGAATGGTCACAGGGACAATCATGCTGGTAGGTGGTAGAGCTGGGCTGCTGTGTTTAACTCAACTTGGGAGGGAAGATGGTGCCTTACAGATCAGAAAATGGAGACTATAGTACTTTCTTGTATTTCTTTTGGACAAGGGGAAGTGGTAGAGCAAAGCCAGAAAGGCTTTCTGGGATTTAAGATATCAGATTTCCCCTGCAGGAGCCTGGGTGGGAAGAAAAGAGCAGCCAGTGTGCCAGGTCAGGGTGTGGAGCTAAGGCTACATGTAGGGCCCTGGGGCTCTTCTGCTGTGGCCAGGTCCTTCAAGGAGGAAAGTGACCTGTGGCCAGCACAGGTCCAGAGACCTGCTTATGAATGAGATTTCAGCTCTGTCTCTTGCCGTAGCTGAACAGGCAAGATAGATGATGTCTTGGCTTGAAGCGTAGGCTATGATGTTTGCTCTGCCTCGGGTCTGTGGTGACTGGATGCCAGCCGGTCTGTGGCATGGTGTCAGAGAAGGCAAGGGCTGGCCAGCCCTCAAGGACTGTGTGTTTTCTTTATAAGAAGGCAGGGGGTATTAGAAATCTCTTCCACACCATGAAGTCAGGATGCAGAAAGAGGACTGCGTCTCTCGGGACCATGGCAGTGCTGCAGGGCCAGTGACTCCTTCGGAGGCGGCTCATCTGCTCCACAGATCTGAAACACAGTGACTGCTTGTTCATGATCTCTAGCTTGTACAAACTTTATAGATGGTTAAATATTGAAAAAGTGGCAAATTTGGTGATACAGGGAAAGGACAGCGATGGGAATGAGATTTTTATGTTTTATTTCACACATGGTTTCTGCCTTTACATATTCTTTCAATCTGGGAACTTCACAGATTGTAAATGTCAATTAATTTCTTCTGTTTTGACAGATCCAAATTTTGTGTTGTTTTAAAGTCTATGGTTTCAAAATTTACTTATTTTTCTGAGTGCACTGACCTCTTGTATCTAAAAAGACACCGGATTTCAGCTTTTTAAGAGGCACGAAACTTTTACTTCCATCAAAAGCTAGTCCCTTCTCATGAGAAAGCTTGAATTGGCTTCTGAAGCTTGGCCTATCCTGGGCTAGCTGAGGGTGCAGGTTGACCTCTGAATCTTGCAAATGGGATTTATATTTGCAATATTTAAAACATTCTCCTGCTGTGCTCAATGGGAAGAGATATGATATTCTCTCTGAGTCAGCACTTCTGTTTCTCACTGAACATGTTGCCAGAGCAACTGATAAAGATCTGGTCAGTCTAGAAATGTCATGAACTGTTGTAAAGACCCATCCAAGGCATCAGCTTTACACTAGCACATGCTTTAACTATAGTAAATAACTAGGAAAAAGAAAGAGTTTTCTGAAGTGCTTCATTTTAGTATCACAACACCTACGATAAAAGCAAATATAATGTTACTAGAATTCAAAGTCCTAAACCACTGTTGAGTTTACATTTTATAGCTACCAAGTATGAGCATGCTACGCATGCCTGTTTCCTTGATTCAGAGGATGCCTTGCCTGAAAAGTTTAGTTAAGCCTCGATGCTCCAATAACTGTTCTTTACTCCTCAATGCTGAATCCTGTGGTTAAGAGTTGCAACATCAAAGTAGACAGTAATTTGTCTCCCTTAATTCCCTGGGAATGGCTTTCCATGCTAGTAGGGGAAAATAATTTCTAAAGTGCTATCTCTGCGAAGGAAAGAGAAGAAGAAAAAGGCATGCATGATGTCTGAAATAGTTAACAAACTGCTTACACTGGCATATTTTAGGCCAAATCAATGTCTGTGTACAGAAGCTCTACTGATAAATCTCTGAGGCTGGGGAGTGGGTTCAAAGTCTCCCATCCCCTCCATTGGGTCTGTAATATCAGCACAGCCCTCTACCACTGTGGGACTGTGGGAGTGAAAACTCATATTCCCTGGCTCTGCTCTTGCTGCTGGTGCTGGGGAGGCTTATCTAGATAGTGCCTGGCTTTGGGTCTCCATTTCCAGAGGAATGGGGGGAAAATAAGCCTAGAGAGGAGTTGGCAGAGCAGCAGTAAATTGGGCAGAGGTCTAGAGAAGGTTCCAGTAAAGAGTTTGAGTGATCTGGACCTATTTAATATGGTGAGGAGGATACTAAGGGGTGATCTGACAGCCACCCTCTCAAGTAAAGATGACAAAACTAAATATGGTATTGACAGATGAGGCAACAAGGAGCAGACACAGCAGATTACAGCTTGGCAAGTTCTGCTTGGTTATTCAGATACATTTTTCAGTAGGAAGGCCGTGCAATTCTGGAACATGTCACCAATCCAAAGAGGTTCTGGTTGTTCATTGTTGGAGGTTTTTGTATTGTGGCTCATCTCATCTGCATTTGGCTAAAGCTGTTGCTGTGGTTACTGTTTCTATAAACATTTGACCTCCAAGGTTTTCACAAAATGAAGTGGCATCACACAGTGTTTTCTCAACACAGTTTGATGTTATGAGAACTGAAGAGTAATAGTCCAGGGTCTTACACTGCTGTGACAATGGTTGCTTTTATTCTGGGCAGATCAAAAGAAGCAGAGAGTGCCAAAGTTGATGGGATGGGATTTAACAAAAATAAAGGGGGGACAAGGGGGCAGGATGGGGTGTTCTGGTAACAGAATCAACATGTATATCTTATCATGCATTCAAATCAACAGGATTTCCTGGACAAAAGGAACTGAATTCAGACAGGCAAGGTAAGAATGCATGCTAGTCATGTTCACTTGCAGCAGCCTTTGATATTTTTGTACAGAATTTTTGAAAAATTGAATCAAAGGTAAAGTAGTACATAGAAACAAAAACCAGTTGGAACTACTGTATATGATTCAGCTCGAATGAGTGAGTCAGCGGCTTGAGAACTGGGAATGGTTTATAGTGTAAAACATCAGACCTCAAGTCACTGGAGGAAAAGACTTTAATGTGAATAAACCGTAAGAATTCCTGTGGTTTGCTGTCCAGCAATATGAAATAATCAAGAGAAAGAATTTCAGCACAGAGCACAGGGGGTACTATTGGCAAATAGAGTGTAATTCATGTTGCTTACTTGCAATGTTAGAAAACAACAGGGAAAATCATGGCTGCTTCCAGCAGCTTAAGCTGTAAAAGAAATACTTCATGTGACCTAAAAGGCCTCGTCATAGACAAACTTAATAAATGTCCATTTGACAAAACATGGTGCTGGAATTTCCCTCAAAGTCATACTAGAGATGTTAACTGCATTCAGATAATTTTAAAATTTAAAACTTTCTACTGAATCCAGTTCTTCAACATGGCTCTTTGGATGATAGGTTAAAGAAAATTTAAGATATTTAATAATCTTATTATTACAAACTATTTTATTTAGTTTCTCTAACACTAGTTTATCAACTTCTATACTAGAAGAGACACAAGTACCAGAAGACAATGAATATTGAAGAACTTCCAGTTTCTGAAATTTATTTTATGGAAAAAATATGATTCTAAAAGCTGTCATTGCTGTTTGCTTGGTGTACAGCTGAAACCTGGGTGTTTACTTAATGGTCAGCTCTGTTAAGAGTGCAGATCTGAGTCACTGTAATATGCTTGGAATAGTTCCTGAAAGGTCTTGCTACATTACATGCCTTCAAAGGGCTGTGAAGGATGATGCAACATCTTCACCAGATCATACAGCAGCAAGGTGATTAAATCAGTATTGAAAATTTCACAGAAGTTTGAGCTCATAGCAGTGAATCTCAAAATGTTATATTAATATTCTTAGTTCATTTACTGAATACAGTGAGGATAAACAAATTGAGTCATAATACTCCTATCATATTACAAATGGGAGATCCCAAGAATTATTGTTTCCTTCAGGCCCATTTTCTATTTAAGCCAGTATTTAGCTGGTACTTAATTACTAAATTACAAAGTGGTCTGCTAACTGCTAAATAAGTAATGGCCCATGGTGTTCTGAAGACTGGACCTTAAGATAGCACCATACTGTTAGGGGGCGATTTTAGTTTCAGGACTGACAGCAATATTTCTTTTCGCTACAAGAAGTTTGCTAGAGCATGTTACCATAGAATCATAGAATGGCTTGAGCTGGAAGGGACCTTCAAGATCACGAACTTCCAACCCCTTCTCTTCTCCAGGCTGAACAACCTCATCTCTCTCAGAATGTTTCCAGGAGAGGTATAGAGGTGCTCCAGCCCTCTGACCATCTCTGTGGCCCTCCTCTGGACATGCTCCAACAGATCCATGTCCTTCTTGTGTTGGGGGCACAGGAGCTGGCCACAGCACTGCAGGTGGAGTCTCACCAGAGCAGAGTAGAGGGGCAGAATCATCTTCCTCAATCTGCTAGCTATGCTTCTTTAATTGCAGCCCAGGATACTGTTGGCACGTCAACCACACTGCACAGCTTGGTGTCATCAGCAAACTTGCTGAGGGTGAGCTTAATTACATCATCCATGTTACTGACAAAGATGTTAAATAGCACCTGTCCCAGTGCCAGTCCCAGAGGAACTCCAGTCATCATTGGTCTCCAGCTGGAAATTGAGCCATTGATTGCAACTCTTTGAGAGCAGCCATCTAGTAAATTCCTTATCCACTGAGCGGCTCATCCATCAAATCTGACTCGTTCCACTTTAGAGA
>NW_009709771.1:41768-70843 GCF_000703405.1 Apaloderma vittatum
CCATGAAAGGCCATCAAATTTGTCAGGTAGAATTTGCCCTTAGTGAAGCCATACTGGCTGCCAGCAACCAGCTCTTCATTTTCCATGTGCCTTAACACAGCCCTCAGGATGATCTGCTCCATGATCTTGACAGGTACGAATGTGAGACTGACTGCTTTGTCTCGTCCCACCCAGAAGTAGGACTTATATATTGTAACTCCCCAACCGAGTGGACAATGGTGAGACAAGTCTCAAGGTCCATACACAAACATTTATTAATCTCCCACAGTGTATATGCTGGACTCACAATAATCGGTTAATTACAAGACACATTAGAGCAAGTGATATAACATGACTTAATGATAACCAGGAAAGGACTAGGTGACTGGATATATGACAAACTACAGCAAGCTGTATGTTATGCCTTGCCTTACTTAATGATAATATGAAAAAAGGACTTATAATAAACCATAACAAGCAGTATTATACTTAATGATTACAAGAAAGAAATTTAGTGTAAAGTAAGTAAGTAGTATGATAGGCTTTGGGCTACTTAGAGAAATAGGGGCGAGGAGAGAGAGAATGCGAGAGAGAGAGAGAGAGAGAGAGAGAGAGAGAGAGAGAGAGAGAGAGAGAGAGAGAGAGAGATTACTGGTCCAAGTTCCTGCATTGGTCCAACCACCCAGGGTTCAGGATGCATCCATCATCATCTTCCTCTTGTGGTTAGAGCCCTTCTCAGTGAAGACTGGAAAACAGTTGTTGAGTACCTCTGCCTTCTCCATATGCCACATGATCAGTCTCCTCTTTCCTTCCAGAGAGAGTCCATATCTTTCCCAGTCTTCCTTTTGTCACTGATATACCTGTAAAAGTTTTGCTTGTCTCGGTAAAAGGTTTTCTGTTCTCTGGTCTCAGTTTGTGAAATCGTTATGGTTGGAAAAGACCTCTCTAAGATCAGACCTCTAAGATCATCAAGTCCAAGTGTCAACTCAACACTGCCATGACCACTAAACCATGTCCTCAAGTGCCACATTTACATATTTTTTGAAAACATTCAGAGAGTCACCCCACCACTTCCCTGGGCAGCCTGTTCCAGTGGTTCACTACTATTTCAGTAAAGAAATTTTTCTAAATATGCAATCTAAACTTCCCTTGGCACAACTAGAGGCCATGTCTTCTCCTTCTATTGCTAGTTACTGGGAGAAGAAACTAGCACCCAACTTACTACAACCTCCTTTCAGGGTGTTGTAGAGAGCAATAAGGTCTCCCTTCATCTAATCCTTATGCTAAGTGCTGATAAACTTAAAAAACATTGGTTCTTTAGTTTTATTTTGGGGTTTTGTGTTGCTTTTGTTTTGGTTTTTGTTTTGTTTGTTTTGGTTTTTTTTAAGTACAGCTCATCCATCATGAGTTTAATAAACAGGATACTTTATCTGGCATTGCTAACTATAGATAGAGAATTGTTCTATCAGATGACATGGCCATGATGTGGATAAAACACATGGCAGTTTGCACTGGAATAATTTATGTAGTTAACAATCAGATGAATGCAACCTAACCGGGAATGGGATGGGGTGGTAGAACCAAAGTGCCTGTTTCCATGGTAAGCAATAGGGTGGCTGTAATCAAACTGTTGGACAGGTAACTCTCTATTCTCTTTGCCACTGGTGTTAGGTATGTGTTTGATTCAGCTCTTTTCGGTTTGTAAAAGCCAAATTAACATGGACTGCTGTCATGTAGTCTGACATTCTGTGTAACTTATGGGGAACATGATCACTATCTAAGTAAAGCTTTCTTAAGTTTAAAAAATAAAAAAAACATTCTTGACTTTATTTTGATAGCTTTAAGATTTAAAATAATAATAATAAAACACCCTGTGGTTAATAATTTTAAGCAGATATACTTTATCTTTTGCTTGTTAGGACTCAAAAAGAGCAGGAACTAACCTCTTTTAGAAAAGCCTGGGAAAGTTGACCTGGCAATATGCCCTGACGCTCGGGTAATAATGAGATCTGCTGGGCTAGTAGGGTGTGGAGCAAATTCCAGTAAGAAATAACAAAAATACTTTTTTTATGGGGAAACTGGTTGTTTCAATGGCTAAATGCCACTATGCTTTTCTGGCTTCTGCTGACTTCAGACCTCACGTGCCACATGTCTACAACACTTTTGCCTTCAGATCTCACTTATGTGAAACATCCAGTTCTTGGTCTTGTCAAGGGCAGCTTTCTTCTTTCTCTCTTAAACATTTTGAGGTCCTACTGTTCTACTGTTCTCCTGGGAGACTTATGAGATAATTAAATATATATATATATTAAAAAAAACCCAGTCATAAACCAACAAGCACGCTAACAGCCAAGCCTTCATGCAGTTTGTAACCCAACTAAACATCAAGTATCCCCACAAAATTTATTCAATCTGGGCTTGCAAAACTCTTTTACAGATACTCCTCACTTTTGAAAGAAAGTTAACAAATCTCCTAGCAGAATCACTACAAAAAGGCAATATTGCTTGTTTTATGTGTGTTTCATCACAGAAACTGTGAATTCTTTTATAACCTTTTCTTAATATTTTGGAAGTGCTATGAAGGTAAGCTATACAGAGGAAAAGCAAAGGTAACATTATCTGTAGAAAGAGAAGAGCAGTGCGTGGGAACAGAGTAGTTTCTTTCCCAGACAAGTTTCACCCAACAACCCTGCTTTCTTGTAGTTGACAGTGGGCAGCAATGGGTGTTTACAAATATCTCCCCATGTTTACTATCTCTCAAACAGACTTTGAAAAAAGTATGTACAAAAGTATCTTCTTAATCACAGGGAAAAAAATTTTTTTAAGCACAAATATAGTACTTCCAGCTCAAGCTGTTCTAGAAACCCAAAGCACTGGATGCTGAAGGAAGAAAAACACCCTCCAAAACCCCAACTAACCTTTTGAGAGGTAAAAATGACAAAAATAAAAAAAAGACCATTGCAGTGTTTCTTAGCCCTTCCCTAAGCATGACTTATTAGATATAGTATCATGAGCTTGGTGGTACTCCTTGTCTGAATTAGGCCATATTCACATCACAGGAGTATGCGAAAAAGATATCAAGATCTATATTGAAGCTCAATGATATGATAGTTAGACTGGCCGTCAAGTTTCAAATTGAAATTTATGATAATCTTATGTTTTCTCCTGTGTCTTCTAGCTTTCAGACTAAGACTTTTATTTTCTTTTTCCAGGAATGATGTATAAGAGGTCCTGAAGAGGTTTCTAATGTATTGGTTAGATTTGAAGTCACCTCCCTTGAATACAAGAAACTGACCCTGTAAGCAACATTCAGTGAAGCCTTAGTAGTATTTTGCAGTTTCTGGATTTGCTCCTGTCTTTCATCATACTTCATTACTGTTCTACAGAGGGTAGTTACTCTTGTCTGCTACTAAGGTTGCAGTGACCTGATAACTTTTCCTTCTTCCCACATACTGTAATACCAAAGTTCACAGGAAGATTTTTTTCCTTAGTATGTTCAGTTTGATATATGCTCCTAGTTTGAGTTCTGCCTCTGTTTTGTGGGCCAGTCTCAGCGTTTTTATACAGAATATCCTCACTTTGTTGAGTCTGAGCTGATGGAATCATCCTTGTCATGCTGTAAGATTAGTATAACAATTTAAGAGTATATCACAACTCTCCCTTTCAGTCTTTTTCTTTAAAGTTGAAGAACTATTTTCTGCTTAACGCTCTGTGAAAGCCCTTGAAAGCCCTACTGGAACTTGACTTCTTGGTATTTATACATTTCACAAATGCATTTACTCACCAGTCTTCTCCTAAATGTCACGTAAGGCGACTGGAGTTTGGTAGGTTGAAGGTAAAGTGAGATGCTTCCTCTGAAGGAAATGTCACCATTACTCTCGCATAAGATCTAACCCTTGTGCTACTGACGGTTGAATTGATTTCAGTAAAACCAATAAACTGAGAAATTGCCAGAAAAATATTTACTATTCTCTGTTCAGCAAGCATCAGAGTTCACAGGAGCAGAGGATGGGAGCTCACAGCAGGGACAGCATGAAGGTAGGCCCGTTTGTGAAACTACAGAAACTACAGTCTGGCCAGTACCAACACCCTGTGGATTAAATCTTTAATTTTTGATATGAGTGGAAGAACTTGTTTCCACTCTATGAGGCTTTGTCTTAAACCCTTTTCTTTACCGAACTGTAGTAGGAGGAGAAACAGGCTTGGAGAAAAACAGCCTTCCACTGCCAGGATTTGCAGTTTATCTGCTATAAAATGACTTTTTCTTAAAAATGTTCTGTATGAGTGAACTTGCATGAGCCATTTAATTACTTGACCTTTTTGATTCTCTTTGGTTCATCTAACTGACCTCCTTCCTTCCATCTTTACGTTTGTAACCCTTCTGTAGTATCATCAGCCTCCACAACTTCTCTTCGTTATATCAGCCATCATACTGCTGACCGGGCTTTCTGGAATAAAGACATACATCTTCCTTGGCATATCAGCCATAAATCATCCTCTTTCTCATGACCTCGTCAAAAATCCTCATTCAGCCTTTCTTCTTCTGACATCTGTAAATAGTAATGACTCTAACTGACTCCAAAGACTTGACACCACATCATAATAAACCATACCGTATCTTTGCTTTCGTGGTGTGTGGGAAGGATGCGCTTTGATGTCAGTTACATCAGTGTAAATAATGTTAGTCCTTGTTTACAGTGGGTGGTGTTTGTCCTGATATGCTTACAAGCAGAAGCTATCAAAGGGGACAAAAATGTCAAGGAAGTGGCAATTGACAAGACACGTGCCTGACACATGTCAACTGTATGGCTTGGGTTTGTCTAAAGGCTGAGTTAGGTGAAAGATTTGTTCAAAACCCCATCCGCTTGTTAACGGGTGGTTGGTACTGAGCGTGCTGTGGTTGCAGTTATACTTTGGCTGCCAGTGGACAGTGTACAGAGAGCCTCTGCTACAGCTGCTGAGGGCAGTACAGGAAACAGCAGGATTTTGTTGCGTCAGGATCCGCAAGAGTTGGCTTCTGAGAAGGCTTCTAGAAATAACTGTCTGAAGATGCAATTAACAAAACCCCTGAAAAGAGATCCATGCTGTGGAGACTGTAGTAACTAAATAGAAAGTGCAGGCCTCACGTTTAGGGCAGCTAATGTTGCAGGTGAGGAGTCAAAGATCACTCAGATCTGTTTATTGAGTTCTAATCGGTAAATTTAGGTATGTAGAATACTAAGTAAGTACAGATGATTCGCTGGTCAATACTCTTATTTACTACACTTAAAGTTAGTATGGGATACAAAGATTATCACATAAGCTTACTATACATATCTTAAATGTTTCATTCATGCAGAAAATATCACCAGCTGAAGATGTCTGGTCCAGCTAATGGATTTCTCAACCTCAGGGAGTAACCTTGAGAGGTGTCCCTGCTCAAGGTGAGGTCACCACCATGCAGCCAGCTGCTATGGAGGGAGAATTCCATGGGCCCTGATGTCTGCAAACATTTATACTGTTAAGTGGTTGATTTGTTGTCAGATTTTCTGCTGTGTTAATGCAGTTCCATCCACTTACTAGTCCAGTCTCCAGCCAAACTGATGGGGTTTTATAGGTTTGTACTGAGTTCTCACTAACAGCCATACACAATAGGATTAACATCGATTAGTCCTACTTGTTGAGAATCTGCCCTACCTGTTCAGAATCTGCCTGGATCGAAGTTCAGTTACTTCAAACAACAGGAGTGCCTCTGTCAGAGCTAATGACGAAATTAGTGAAGCCAGTGTGAAGTCAGTTCACCTTTTTCATGCTACTTCTTGCAATTTCTTCCTGCTACTTCTCACAATTTCTTCCTGCTACTTCTCAAAATTCAAAAGTAGTTGTCAGGTACGGTAGCAAGTTCAGAATAATGAAATGCAGTTTACTTCACACCACATGTGAGTAAAGTGCAGGACCTCACAAGACAGGAGGTTATGAAGGTGAAAAAGTCAGGCTTTAAAAGCAATTAGTCACACTAATGTAGGGTCCTTCCATTAAAGCATAGATACAGAATTCCCTTGGCCATAAGTTTCAGGAAAGCTGCTGTAAAAAAAAATAATTAAAAAAAAGAGTATGCAGAGGACAGAAGCACTTATTCTGCTCCTTTTTTCTTCAAGCACTTGCTCCTAGCCTCTCTTTTGCCAGATGAAATGAAAGAGGTCTGCCCATTTGAATAGTCTCCTAATGTGGAAGTTCCCCAAAGCCTAGTGCTCTAAACAGAAGAAACTAGCGATGAACTGGCAAAGTGATAAACACTGGGAAATGAAAAGGAATCCCTCTGCCCTTCAGCCAAGGAAGAATTTTTTTTGTTTCGTGCCTTCTGCAGCTGAAAGCTTTGACCACTAGCAAGCCTGTCTTTCAGTGCTCTTTTCTGCGTGTTTAACTTTCCTGAAGTAAATCTTCAGCTCTGCTCTGAGAGATTAAACAATCTAGGCCTTGGGTCAGAAAAAAATTGTAGGATATTGCCTCTTTTGACTGCTTATTCCCACAGGGATCTGGTAGGAGTTAAGTTCCCGGATGCTTCCGAGGATCCAAAGATGATAATAGATGGTCAGTTCTGTCCAGCCTTAGCAGTGTCCAAAAGCCTGTTTCAGCACCCACTGACCCCTGCAAGAAATGCTTTTGCTGAGCTCTGTGGGCTTCAGATCAGGTTTTCTGTGTTTACAGAAATACTGGTATACAATAGCAATGAGAAAATGTTACTTGGTTTCTAATCTTGGAAGTCTAGTGTGTTTGCTTCTAAAGTACAATTTTCTACTCAGTAGCGCATTTAACTACTAACTAGATCAAGGATACTGCCTTTCTTTGATTTAGTAACAACAGTCTCACATTGCTAGTGAGAATTTTAAAAAAGTGGGAAAACAAGGCTGTACAGTAAATCTAAACATCCTGCTTTTTTCATCATCCTATGTAAAAATAGTAGAACAAGTAAATCAATACCAATTATAGAAGCAAAGCTTCACAAAATCAGGAAGTATTTTCCCACTTTTTAGACACTTGAATGTAGTTTAGACAACATCTGTGATTTTACTTGCTCTATTGCATGAGCTTAGAGCATCCAGTTGCTGGAAAAGTTATTGTTTTTCTTCAAAGCAAGGATTACTCATGTAGGCTGAGAGATCAGAGAGGGATCAAATGAACTCATTAAATAAAAATCTTGTTCTCATCCTGATATCTTTCTAAGTAGAAAATAGACAAGTGAAAGACAGCATCAGGGAAATTAAAAATCATTTAAAACCACATTTCTCTTAACTAGATAAATTTCCTCAGATTCCTTGGACATATTGGCTGCTGTCTCTGGCTCTGATTCAGAAAAGCGTTCTTGTTCAAGTGCTTAAGGACACGTTTATCTCCTCTTGAACATGATGATGTTGGAGTCTGGGGAGATCTCCACCCACACTTGCAATGGAAGGTACTGCACAGGGCTATAGGAAACTAAATTGCTCACTGAATCTCTGCACATTTCATTGAACGTGGGAAAGAAGCTTAGTCCAAGTAGATCCAGAGAACACTTATTGGCGGCATTACTTATCTCTCACTGCAGCATGCCCCTAAGTGTGTTACTAAATTGCATTCTTGAGTGAAGATGCAAAGCTGGAATGATACAGCTTGAAGATTTATCCAGAGGATGATCTTTGTTAAGAATATTTTTTCCTTATTCAAGCAGCCTGTTGATTTGTGGTGCCAAATCAGTAAATTCCAAAAAGGAGATGCTATGACAGTGATTTCCCTTCCGATACATTTGTACTTTGCAAGAATCCTCAGCCATGTTCACACCATGTTCAAGTGTCATCGGTGTAGCTTGAACATGGTCAGCTGGAGGACACTGCTCATCATCTGTCCCTCGCCAAGTAATGCTCTCACTGACAGGCTTAAATCAACATTCACAGCAGCCTGCTTAGTAAGGAACTCATAAACAGACCTTTCCTCCCAGCTAACAGACCAGTCATACAAATAGTGCTGTGCAAATCATTGATTTCTTTGATGTGGCTGGTGAGCTAATACATAGACTGGAAACATGTCTGTGTTTCTGTTACACTCCTAACTGATACTAGCTGGGATAGTCGTGGATCTAAACAAACAGGTTTGGGTAGAACAGGCTATAACATTTTGTTTTGAATAACTGTCAGTTTCTTTTGAAAGGAAAAGATGCAATTCATAAAACTGTTTCTATGTCTTTTGTATGCTTAATACAGCTTTCAAGACAAGCTTTAGCCTGTCTCTACAGACATCTAACTATTTTGTTTTAAATTTGCTGACTTCTTTTAAATGAAACACTATAATATAGTTCTCAAAAGAATGTCCCAAATAAAAGGATATGGCTATGGAACATTTTTCTTTGCATTTTTCTTTATTTCTGAGCTTCTTCAACTTTACCGCTTTCCCCAAGCCTCTTACTGAATACCGTAAAAAGGCTTCTGTCTCATCTGCCTGAAGTGAGCAAACAGAATTATCTATTTCATCTCCTCTGAAATGTTGGTTTGGTATAATGGAGAATTTTACATAGCCTGCTTTCTGTTTTTCTGCACTGGGCTGAACTTGCCCATGTAAGCAGCTGGTGGGAATTTAGTAGCAAATCTTTGATTACTTGTTGCTTGAAACTGGTACAATCCAACACAAGATCAAAACTTTATAAATCCTATGTTAAGAATGTGCTGCATGCTTGTATAAACCACAGCCAAGATTTTTTACCAAGCTTGTATTTGTCAGCAAGTCCAATGTTGACTGTCATATCGCAGATAGATCTGTTGTACTATTCATTGAGCAACAGTGTCCTTTACAAACCTTAGTTGTAGCTACCAGTTTCAAGGCCAACCTATATTACACTTGGGTAAATGAAGAAGCACATAATTTTGTGTATTGAGAGAGAATAAGAAAGACATGGGTGCAAGCCAAAGAAGACATCAGCTCCTCAGACACATCAGCAGAAAAGAAGCAGTTCTTATAAAAGTAAAACCTAAAGGAGTAACAAGTAGCAAAGGGTTAGTAAAAAAGTATGCCTAATAATTTTTTTTTTTTAATAAGTCAGGTACTCCATTCCTGTGTTCCACTGTGAGGAGTAAGACTAACATTGGAACTGAAGCTGGAATAGCTGGGGGAGTCGCTTTTGTCACGTTTTACCTCCACTGCTACCGGTTATTAGTAGAGAAGCTTGTCAGTTGAAGGGTTACCAAGGATTACCAAGGATAAATACTGATGAGAGGCTTGAGAAATTAAAAAAAGGGAAACTTTGCAAAGAGTTCACTTTGTCATACAATACAGAATTTTTAAAAATTCTAAGAATAACATTTTCAGGTGAGTTATCTTCTCCATTATGTAGTAGTCATTGTAGATTTCCTCACAAGATACTCTTCAGACAAATCAGGTATGGCATAATCCAATAAAGGACTTGGCCATCATAGCTTCTCCTCCAGTATGCACTGCAGCAGTACCAATCTGTGAACTGCCCACTCTAAAACTGTTAAACTGTGCTTAAGAACAAGGATGAATGACCAGAGAGCAAACAGCAGAGAGAATTCCATCTAGTTAAAGACGTCTCTTCTCACTGCAGGGGCACTGGACTAAATAGCCTTTAAAGGTGCCTTCCATCCCCAAACTTTCTATGATTCTAATATGGTGCCCTATGCTAGCCCAATGTGTTCAGAAATTTGAATTATTGCAAGTAATATAGAGAAGGGTCTAATCAGAGGGCTATTCTGTGTTTGGAGGAAGAGAGCCTTTTTCGGCTCTCCAGGATGTTACTGCTGATTTTTGCTAAATCTTAGAACTGCACAAAACTTTGAAAGAAGAGAGAAGAGGAAAGTTAATGTTGCACAAACTCTGGGAAAGGTTAACAGGATAGCCAGCATAATTAGAACTTACACTACAATAAGTAGATTAATGAAATCTCAGACAACAAAGAAGAATAATGTAATTCCACCAATTGACATCGGTTTGTGGAGAATAGATGTTGCAAAGCAAATGTAATTTCTTCTCCTTTAATGAAGTTTTGGTCAACAACAAAGATGTAACACTGAGCTTCTGAAAAAACATCTGCTGTAGTAGCCTACAACATTTATTCATGTTTGCAGTTTTTTAGTTGCTTAGTATAGGTAGATGAAGAACTGGATAGTAACTGCAGCTCTACTAAGTATATCAATAACTTACCAGGAAGAAATAAAAATATCGTACTGATAGAAGTGTCTTATGACATGAAGACTAGGATATGGGGAAGAAGACGATGGATGAGGGAAGGTGCTGTGGACTGATTTATAAATGACTGAGAAGCAATACCACATGTTTTAATGTGACAAACTTAAAAATCTTTCATCTGAGAAAAAAGAACCATATCTCTGAAGAGAAAGATCATATTTTTAAAAATAAGGATTCTCTTGTGGAATGGAAACACGAAAAAAATAGTTGACTATCATGGTGGGCAACCTCTCAGTCATGAGTTCCTACCACAACCCTGCATTCCAAATTCTTTATGCTGTCTTTGAGCATGCTAGCAGAATTGGGGAAATTTATACCATCTCTGTCCTTAGAACTTGCTGCAAACGTGACTGGAATGTTGTGACTGGTTTTGATGCCAATAGCCTCTCAAACTGTGGGCAGCTTATAACTGTTTCCTAGAAAGGCTGCTGAAGCTACTGAAGAGAGAAGTGGGGGGAAAAAAAAAAGGGGGGGGGGGAAAAAAGAGGCAAGGGCTTGGTTTCCTCAGTTCAGAGGGCAGTTATGGTCTACCTTTTAAACAGTACCTACTGAGATAGAAAGACTACAATTTTATCTGCACCTCACAAATATTTTCAAATATCTTTAGTATTTGCTTAAGCCTCTGAGGTTTCAGTGTTGCAATACCTGGAAAATGAGAGCTCCCTCAAGTTGAACATATGAGCAAGTTGGTGTGCATTTCTCTCCTAGGCAAGACAAGCTTAGTGATCACTTCTCAGGAAAGACCTGAGGGAAACGTGAAACTCAACTTCCATGACACTCCTAAAACATCGATAGTTGTAGATCATATGTAAATTATTCTATTATATTTTTGTCAAGCACACTTTTTCCATCAGAAATAATTTTCGTGTAATGAACAGTTGTAAGCTCAGGTTTACTTTGGCCAATGGATGTCACTGTTGTTCCACTGCATGTCAAACACAGTACCTATCTGCTAGTACTGAGAAATACATTTATACTGAAATAAAAGAAAGCTGAATAGAAGCTTGAGGAAGGACATTCTTCTGGCAGACATGAGAAGCTAGCTTAAGATGTGATAAGAATCCACCTTATCAACCAGGAATCCCATGCTGTTTCCTCAGCAAAGCACTTTTACTACTATCCAAATGTTGATGTATACAATTATTGCAGTCTGATGTAAAACTGTAAGACAGGTTTGGGACAACAGGACTGACAGGAGAGGAAAGAAGGCCTTGCATTACATCGCAGGAGAATTTACATTTGCTCTGAAGCCCAGAAAGACCAAAAGGAATATCGACAAGCTCACAGGAAAGAAAAGAATGGCAACTTTGCTGCCATTGAATTTACCCTTACCAAACTAGCATAATAGGATGGTGAGGTTGATGGTGTTAGTAACTAATTGGTAGAGTGGAAAGGACCAGCTGTTACTGGGTGACTGACTGCCTGGAAACCAGTGTCAAGCACAAAACCCAGAAGGAAATTGATTTTATTTTTTTCAGCAGAGAATGTGGAGGAAACGTTAGGAGTGGATTATGTTGGATTTGATGCTACTAAGGAGGAAAATCTGAAAATAGAAGAAAGTTGTAGGAGAAGCAAGAGAAAAAAAATTAGTGTTATGGGAGCTGTGGAGAAGAGAAAGCAGGGCAGCAGAGCAAGGGCAAGTCACTCTACCTTTTCCCATCAGTTATATCTTCAGGAGTAAATTAAAACGGGACAGGACTCCCACCTTGCATATACGAGTGTGAGTATGTGCAGACCCTATCCACCCACATCGCACCAGAAAACCCATTACCTTGTCTTTGCTGGCTATCAGCACAAGAGGAGGCCTGCTCCTCTTTCATGAAATGCTGTGGCAATCCTGGTTGGCATAAGCCAAAAAATAAGTCAAGTGCTGTGTTAACAATTACACTACAGTTTCATGTCAGGGCTTGAGCCTTAAATCTTGGCTAGATTTAGTTTATTAGAATCAACTCATATATTAAGGCCAATGAGGGCTAACAAGCCTATTGTTGAGCAGCCTATTGAAGAGTCATGCCAGCCCTGACCTGGTATACACTTTGGTCAAGTCCAAATCAAGATTTCAACTTACGTTTTGGGAACCCTGCTGTGAACACATCTGATTACACTGCACTCCAAATGCAGATGAAGACCTCAGCAAACTCGGGGACCTGGTTAGTCAGATGTTATGGAAAAGGTTCTAGGGGAAAGGTATGGGGTTGCTGATAAAACCTGAAGGGGCCTAGGTTACTGGCGGCACAACATGGTGTTTTAGAGTGGTCTTCAAACGTTTCCAAAGAGGCTGAAATTGAATGCTAGACCCTGACCGGACTTGGCATGTTCGGCCAGCTGTGCCAGGGTGCCATCCCAGGTAGAGATACTGGAGCAACTGCTGCAAAACTTCTCACTCAGTCACGTGTCTGGGGATCTCCCTGAGCAACTCTTTTGTTCCCCTTACTGGTAACAAGCTTTCTGCAAGACCTTGTAAGTTAGTTGTTCCACAGCTCCATGATAGCCATGTCCATGGGGACTTGCTGTGTAAAGTGCTAGATAGGAGAATAGAAAATGTGCCTTCTTGTTTGGAGGCTGCAAAGATGTGCTGCCTACAGCACTGACCAGCAGCACCTTGCTTGCCTTGTGGCCCTAGGAGCTAGGAGTGAGAGCAGTTTCCTGACTGCAAGTCTAGGACAGAGAAAAGTAGAGAGGCTGTGACACAGCACTGCAGAGCACAAATGGTGCAGGCCTGGCTTCAGCATGCCGCAGAGGAAGCTTGCAGAAAACTCATTCTGAATCTCATGCTCAGCACAGGGTATGTAATAATCCTGCTGGATCTGAACCTTCCTTCCCGGCTCTTATTTTCCACTTTCCCTCTGGGGCTGCATGAGCAGAGATGGTAATATCATTCCTGTCTGGTTAATGTTAACAGAGCAGCTCATCATGAAATCAGTGGTGGCATGTCCTGTCTCTGAGTACCAGTCTCTCCAGTCTGGGTTTGACAAAGTCTTTTGGAGATTAGGAGTTTGCCTCAGTACTTTGGGACATAGTCTGCCCTGATGGAGGGACATGTGCATGCACACACATGTACATGCTCCAGGAAAACAGAAAGGACATGCTGATTGACTTTTGGAAGCAGCCCCTTTCCTGTGCTAGATGCACTGCAAAACGGCATGGTCTGTCTGAAGGCTGTGGGGAGAGGAGAGACTCATAGAGTGTTTCCGGTTCCCTGGTGATGAAGGTGTGTTTTTTATTTCCTATCTGGGCACCTGAATTAGTACAGCACCCTTTTTTGCTGTCCTGTGGAAGGAAGCCAGCACTAAACCTAAGCAAGGAAGCCACCAAATTACTGCAGCAATTTTGAGTCTTACAGAGGCCCCATTTTCCCCAGAGACCCATTGCCAATTGCTGTTTCAGCCAGACCTGCTGAGCTGAGGTAAAGTCTAATGGCTGAGCTATGTCTTGAAGTGGTTGTGTGCAATGCTGAGAAGTCATAAACAGCTCTTATGTAAATGGTTTATGAGGGAGTGGGGAGCCTTTAGACATGTTAGATTTCTGTAGTGCTGATCTGAGCTGATAACTTCATACCACACTGTTCTCACAGATTATTTTCTTTTATAGAACAGCAACAACAGAATAAGCCTTCCCTTGCCCCAGCTGGGGGCAGGGGTGGTGGGTTCTGCTGGCCTCCCAGCTCAAGGGAGATATTCACACACAGATGAAGGGTTGAACTCAGAAGGCTGAACAGGGAGATCTGGACAGAGACCTGGCACCACAAAGGGAATCACTACAATCCCCAGCAGAGATCCTGCACTTGATGTAGGTGTATTTGAGGGACTTAAATCAATTAGTAGTAGCCTCTCAAAATTCGTAGTAGTCTCTAACTGACAGTAAAAGCAGAACTATGTGTTTTTTTAAAAAAGAAAATCCAAATAATGTAATGGCTTTCTTGCTTAACCTGTGCTGTACATAGTTCTTTGAGGGGAGCAAAAGTTATCTGCTCTTGCCTAGCAAACCGAGCAAGTTAAAAGAGTAAGGTAGAATCGAAGACTTGCATTACATACAGATATTTGAGCCTGTCAGTCTTCCCAAGAATTATTTTAGAAATCTTGTCTTATTTTTTTTGCTTTACTAACAGAGCTTATTTGCATGAATTGCATTCCTTTGCTTATATTACAAGACTCAGTTTTCATGGAGACAGAGCTGCAGGAACAAAAATAGCTATTTGAAAGCTAATTTTAGATAACTTGAATTGTTTGTGTGTGAAAAGTCTTTTGGTAAATAGTTTGGGGGTAAGAAATTCAGTGACTTCCCATGCAGGAACCACAACTTGGGAACTCTTAAGACAGGTTGGTTTCCTGTAATTTTGAAATTAACCTGTAATACTACTGCTGCTTTTTCTTTAATTATAAAAACTTGCTTTTTGTTATGAAAGTCAGAATTCTAAATTTCCAGGTAAAGTGGTAGTAATGAATCAAAAAAACCCTCAAATGCAGTAGTTACTCTCAATTTCCTTTTTTTGCCCCCTCTCTCATACTTCTGGTTAACGGTGCATATATAAAAAAGCTGTAGGATCTTGAATAGCAATGTTCAACTTCAAAATGCCGTCCCAACTGAAGAACTGCAAACAGCTCTGCTGAACACTAGGACATAAAAATGACAAGAAAACTTAAAACTACACAGCTAGAAATCCTGTTAGGGGGTAAAATTAAGCATGAAGTCTCAGGTAAGTGTGGCTAGCAACCTGAGAACTGTATACAGCTAATCCAGTTTATCAGTTGCTTCACTGATCATTGGTTTTAATATGCTTATAGCCTCCTCACTTTGTACCCACAAGTGTTCTGCTTCTTCCCCTGTATCCTCTTTCTCAGATATTTTTGAATTTGGACACAGTTTACTCAGTTTTCAGCCCAATCATTTTTGTTATCCCTTCTTTTTCATGCCTTCAGTCTCTTGCAGAATTGCAGGTGACAACCCATTCTGTTCTTTAAACAGAAAGACTGGGAATCTGAACCGATCACTTGACCTTATAAACAGTCTCTTCAGACCAGAAACCCTAAAAACTTCCTCCAAAAGCCCCAAGTCCACCAGCTGGATTTGACTACAGCAGCCAAGTACAGCTACAGGCTCAATCTATTTGCCTTAGATTAATTCAGTCACTAGTGTCTGGTACTCTAAAAATGTCGGTTGCCCAGGGTAAAATGGGATTCTAGTAAATAGAAAAACCTGAAGCAGGACAAATTCTGAGACATGCTTTACTGATGTGACTGTCTATTCCATTGCAAAAGCTTGGACGCCTGCTACCAAGCAATTGAAAACTCGGGCAGAAAGGCCTTTTTCCAAATGTCTGGAACAATTTCTTCCTAAAAATACTGTTTCTAGATGAGCGTATTCAGCATGTCAGGCATCGTCCAGAAATGGAAATGCATCTGCCTTCAAGTCAAACCATAAATAACGATGTATTAAGGCCCAGACCCAGGAGTCTACAAGACCATCTTGGCAACTTATTCTGAGTTCCCAGATACAGACAGCTATGGATCTATCCAGGGTTTTAGCTGCCTGCCTTTCCATAGCAATAGCCATTTCAATGCAGAGTGTGACGCATCGACACTTACAGCTATGAACTCGTGGCATATTACGCCTTGCACATTTAGATCAGAGCTGTACCATCTGCCCCACACTTGAAGATTAATATATCCAATATATTTGTGTTATGCTAATTACTGTAGAAACTGAGTGTGTAATCAATACAGAAAGCTAGAGCAATGTACTGATTGTTTCTTGCTCCTTTGGAGCATGGTGACTTTCCATTTTTCTCTCTCCCTATCACCTCTCACCATATACAGTTAGTGCAGACAGTTCTTTTTCCATGTCTTTTCATCATGTCACAGCAGCTGCCAAATTCACTGTTAATTGTCTCTTAGTGGGAGATTTTCTGTTGACCAGGCCAAATCCAGAGATGATTCTTTCTCATGAGACCACTATTGTCCTTGACAGTTTTATTGTTCATGATGAGCAGAGCTGCAACTGGCAGCTTTTTGTCCCAAGTAGAGAGCTGGAGAGAACACAAAAAAAAGGACTTGAATCAGCTCTCACATTTCCTGCTACCTAAGGAGCCCACAGAGTGAACTTAGTTCTGTTCATCTTCAGCACACAAAAAAAGCTTAACCCTTTAGGATCCATTTGTTGAGTAGGGAGCTACCTAAATGATGAAGGTACAAAATACTAAACTAGCTTGTTGCTTAGCTTCAGGGGAACTTGTGCTTTTACTTCAGTGTGCAGGAAACACGTTAAACCCTTCACAGCCAGCACCTCCCTTTATCAGACAGCCAAGGAGCTGGAATATCTTCCTGAAGAGCTTCCTGAAGAGCTTCCTACTGAGGAGCTCTAAACATCGGCCTATGACATATTCTGGCATTTTCTTAGATATTCCTACTAAAGCACTATCCGTTTAGCATAGAGTAATTGTCATTAGCCCAGATGACTGAGGCCATTAGGCAACAGCCTAATGTTTAAGGCATTGCTGTGAGTGGGTAGTATTTAGAGAATCTTATTACGGGACAGGGCTGGAGGAGTTATTTAGATTTAAGTTTCCTGAAACCTTGGTGAGTTCTATAAAAATGAAATTGGTAGAAAACTTTTGGGAGGGTGGGGGAAATACGAAGTCAAATTTTATACAGTACAAGTCCAGCAGAACACTCTTCCCTCACACAGCTGAAAATCCCATAATGAGATATAGTGAGATCTAGAAATGCTTAGGAAATCTTATCTGTGGCTTCTGGAAACTTTTTGTACTTCCACGGTTGTGATTACCATAGACAATTAATTAATATTTTCAATATCAGCTGCACAGTTATTGTTAGTATGAATACTAATAGTACCGGTTATTCAGCATACTCCGTAGAGACTGGATTTACAGCTACAATTTTTATAAACCTTTAGATTAATAAGCACAGCACATGACTGGAAAGTGATATCTAAATGTAAGTGCTGCTGCTGCTGTGCTGTTTCTCACGTGTTTTGCAGGCTAAATAAAGAATAGAGTTGCAAACAGTTTGGAGGGAATCCCCTCCTCTGCCTACAGGTACCTGAGAGAATTGGGTCAGATTAAAAACACTTCTGCAAGCTGCAGTTGCAAGTAAAAAAACGGGAGCCCTCATTTGCCTTTATCAAATAATAATCACTGGAGTCGGACCTAATGTCCAGGTGTATGTGCTGCAGAGATAAGTATCCCCTGTCCCTATTACTTTTATTAGATTCCATAGGAGGAATTGATGCACAGCTGAACTTTCAGGAATTTTCTGAGTAATCTGCAGAAAGTTAAACACTTGAGATAAAGACTTCCTTCTAGGATTCTTTGTGCCCTTCCCTTCCTATATTCTAATCCATACTTCAATTCTTTCTCTTAGTCCTCTTTACTGGCATACTTCAAAATTTTCTTTGTAATTTTCCACTGAGATGAACTGAAGCTTTGGCAGAAAGACTTTTTTCTTTGTTTCTTTGAACGTAGCCTTTCACTCAAATCCCACTTGTATGGATCACATTACAGTCAAAATTAGTGTTGGGAGTCTGGTCAGAATTTTAAAAGAAATGTAAATGAAATAAGGAGATTCAGGAATATTTTGCAGCTGTTTTCCCACTTCATTGATCAACTCTTCTTACACATTTGAGGAGAAAAAAATTTAAAGAACTAAAGTTTACTTTGCTTTTTTGCTTTTCTCAAATAATAACAACTTTCTTTTTAAAGTAAATATTTAATATATCTTCAAATTCAGATTGAATTACCTGTATCCTCTAAAATCTCACAACCTGGAACCACTTCCAGGAGCTCTCCCTTCCATACATACTTTTTTCCCTCTGGACTGAAGCAGTGCTAGGGTTTTTTTAGGTTTTATTTACTGACAACCTCATCCCTCTGTCCCTGCCCTAAGTTAGGGCTGGGTATGGCATCCTTAAATTGATGAAAATTGTAATCAGTTTAAATATTAGAGACTTACTTTCTAAACTTTCAAGACAGAGCAGCGAGATGTGAGAAATTCATAAGTTCCCTTACCTCACAGTGAGTTCTGGTGGATATTTCTCACAGCTCAGCTATATTTTCATCTGTGCAAAAGAATGGAAGCAGCTATAGAGACTCAGGATCAGAGATTACCTAGCATGACCCCTTAATTTCATTTCCTATTTCATCAAAGATCTCGTTTAAGATAAATTATTTCATGCTTGTTCCTCTGCTAAGGTCCTAAGCCCAAAACGAGCAAGAGGTGTTTTCCTTTCAAGGTGCACATGCTCAAAAGCCCTGATATATATGAGAGAGAAGTCTCCAAAACATATGTATGTGAGTCACCTAGTGATCACCAAGGTATTGTCTACAGAAGGAGATGAATTCGTCCTTGCTCAGCCCATGTTGTGTTGAATCAAATGAGTCTGCCAGATCAACTCTCCCAGAATAAGATAAGCAGATGAATTCTTATTTTCTCTCATTGTGTCAAAATTTAAGTCTAAGCTAGATACTTGTTTGCTCAGTACTTGCTCATATTTAGAATCAGAGAATCATAGAATGTGTTGGGCTGGAAGGGACCTTTAAAGGTCATCTAGTCCAACCCCCCTGCAGTGAGCAGGGACATCTTTAACTAGATCAGGTTGCTCAAAGCCCCATCCAGCCTGACCTTGAATGTTTTCAGGAACAGGGCCTCCACTACAGAACGACAGAATCACGGAATTATTGAGGTTGGAAAAGACCTCTGAGATCACCAAGCCCAGCCTATGACCCAACACCATCACACTGGCTAGACCATGGCACTAAGTGCCACATCCAGCCTCTCCCTAAACACCTCCAGGGATGGTGACTCCACCACTTCCCTGGGCAGTGCATCCCAGTGCCTGAGCGCCCTCTCCGTGAGGAAGGGCTCCCTGAGATCCAACCTAAACCTTCTCTGATGCAGTTTCAGGCCGTGACCTCTCGTACTGTCACTCGTTGCCTGGAAGAAGAGCCCGAATCCCACCCGACTGCAACCTCCCTTCAGTGAGTTGTAGAGAGTGACAAGGTCCCCCCTGAGTCTCCTCTTCTCCAGGCTAAACAACACCAGCAACCTCAGTCTCTTCTCATAGGACTTTCCCTCTAGTCCTCTCACCAGTCTCATTGCCAAAGTGTAGGACCCTGCACCTGGTCTTATTGAACTTCATACCATTGGCCTTGGCCCATCTATCCAGCCTGTCCAGATCCCTCTGCAGTGTCTTCCTACACTCCAGCAGATCAACACTCCTCCCACCACCTCTCTGGGCAACCAGTTCCAGTGCTTCACCACCTTCACAGTAAAAAATTTCTTCCTTATATCTGATGTAAATTTAGGTTAAAAACCTTTGCCCCTTGTCCTGTCGTGATAGGCCTTGCTAGAAACATTGCTTCCATCTTTCTTATAGGTTCCCTTTAAGTATTGAATGACTGCAATAAGCTCTTCCCAGAGCCTTCCCTTCTGCAGGGTGAATAACCCCAACTCTCTCAGCCTATCCTCATAGGAGAGGTGATCCAGTTCCCTGATCATTTTTGTGGCCCACCTCTGGACTTGCTCCAACAGGCTCATGTCCTTCTTGTGTTGAGGGATCCAGAGCTGGACGGAATAATCCATGTGAGGTCTCACTAGAGCAGAGAGGCAATACCATCTCTCATTCTGCTTCATAGTGTGCACACCAGCCGTCAGCAGAAACTGGTGAATGTGGCTCACCAATGTGCCTTCTCAGCCATGAAGGCTAAGTGCACATCTGAGTGTGTAAGCAAGAGTGTAGCCAGCAGACTGGGGAGTGATTTCTCCCCCTTACTCAGCAGTCCCAGGAGCACATTTGGAGTACCATGCCCAGTTCTGGGCCACCGGTAAGAGAAAGTTGTTGACAATCTGAAGAAAACCCAGCAGATTGTCAGCAGAATTTGGAGCATGGCGTACAAGGAGAAGGTTTGAGATGTACAGAGAGAGGCATGATGTATGAGGATTTAGGGTATGAGGTTTGCTAAGCTTGGAAAAGAGACATCTTGATCAGGGGAGCCAGAGTGAACTGCTCTGAACTACTTGAAGGAGCTTATAGGGAAGATCAATCAAAATCTGCTCAGAGGTGCACAGCTATAAGACAAGAACTAAGTCACCAATTGAAGCAAGTGCATCCCATAGGGATAACAGAAACATTCTTCCCTCAACATTGGCTAAACTCTGGACAATTTCCCACAGAAGCTGTGGGATGTTCACCTTCAGAGACTTTTAAAATGCAACAGGACTTAGAGCAACCTCATCTGACTTTGAGGCTGGGCCTAATTTGAGAAGTGAGTTGGAGAGATGACCCAAAGCATTCCTTTTTACTTGAATTATTCCAGGATTTTTCTATGGAAGTTTGGTTCCATGAAGTCAGGTGGTTTTTTGAGGCTGTTATTCCTAAAAAAATGCTGGTCATAGGCATTCAAGCAGGTATTTGGGCACCAAAGCTCAGCCTTCCGGGACTGGTTTTTTTTGACTATTTATAAAAGGCCAGTTGTGGACTGTTCTTTATGTCTTCTCGTATCATTGTATCTGCTTTTAATTAAGAGGCTGTAGGGTCCTTGCAACTGCACCTAACTATGCCCAGGTCCAAAAAACTCAATTTACTGCTTAAACACAGAAAAATCTGTGCAGCATCTCCACTCTTACTGCATGTGCAATGAAGAGTCTCTCTTGTTGCACAAGGCTGGTGGGTTCTGCATGCAGTGTAGAGTCATGCTGTGCACTAAATTGTTGTTTGTCCAAGAGTGCTGTGCATATGGACTTCTTTGCTGGTAGTCCAAAGTAAGCCAGCTTCAGACTAAAAGCCTTTGAGTTACATAAATCTGGGGTCATGCCTGAACAGGGATTAGTTGCACTGCTTGCATGCAGCAGGCATAGTATTCTTGGCATTTACTTCTGTGCATTGTGGATTGCTCTTTGTAATCCATACCTGTGAAATAACCTTATAAATTGTTCTCTCTCCCTCTTAAATTTCTAATGATCTGGTGGCCAGAAAGGACTATTAGGTCCAGTATTTGGTCTCTTGCATAACAGAAGCACATAATTCCATCCAGTGATTCTCTCAGACCCTAAGCTGTGAAATTTAAGTATATAGACTTTTGGGAGGAAGGAATCATATACTCAGATGTTGATGGCTCAAACCCTAAATTCTGCAATAACTTAGCTATGATTTCTATAAAACTAAGAACTAATGTTCAATTCTTGATTTATGATATTACATTGGTTCTAATTATGTTCATTATAATAGTTTTATTCATCATGAGTTGAGGAATTTAGATGAGGTATGATTGCCTGAGAAGCCTATACCACAGTATCCCATAAAATTCTTTAGTTCAGGTTTTCACAGTTTACTATTCCCAAAAAGCTATTTTGTGGTTTACTTTTTAAAATAAAACACATGTTTTTCTTCGTTGTAATTTCACCCTTAACTATGTGGAGTTAATGACCCGGTGCACCAAACCTTACACTTGCATGGTGCTTTTTGTTTATTTGTTCCATTTCAAATAATTCATAAAATAAGTTAGGCATTATTTATTGGTCTAGTGCCATATGACTTTGGGAAAAGTTTTTAATGTATTGGCATTGAATAATTCTCTGTAAGTACAAATGCAAATATCAATAACATTTCTGTTACGTTAATTCATGTGTCACAACTGCTGAATCTGGATTTTTCCTTAATTGACCTCTCTTTAGTGATCAGTGCACCAAGGCTGAAATACTTGCACCTGTTGGAAATAACATAGAGACAGCAGAGAACTTAATATGTGCATCTTTATGTGTATATAGTAGTGCAGATAAAGCATTACATAGAGTAGTACAAGGAAAGTAAAGCTACTTGAAGCTGACCAGCTCTCTAGCCTGTTTCAAATTTAAGGGTTCATGTCTGTTTCCATTACTGTTCAATTTGGCATCTCGGCTGGAGCTTCTCAGTGTTATTAGTGACCATTAGTTCCCCGGACTTCATAACGGACTGTGTTTTGCTGGTCTTGGAAGCATTGACTATTATTGAGATTTATCAAACCTCCTTGCTAAAATACCTTCACCTTAGCTTACCTGCAGTTTGGCTAAATATTAACCTTTTAGGCTAAAATTTGCCACTGGATGACATTGGGCTCACTTAATTTTTTTTTTTTTTCCATAAAGTTTCATCCAAAAGAGCTTTGCCATTTCCAAGAAAACGCTGGAGAAAATACATTGTGTTGCAATGTTAAAACAACTCTGGCAACCTTTTCTTTGACTAACTGTCCATGCTTTGGAGCAAGGAACAGAAATTTGGTCAGAATGCTCTGGCCTCTCTGTCAGGAAAGCACTCCTTCCTGTCCCCATGAAAAACTTTGACATAATGTTTTGGAAAATCTGAATCTACATGTGCAAAAGCATGACTTCTTGGAAGTGGGCAGCTAAAAGCAACTTAAATGATGGTTTATCATATGTTTGACTGTATACATGCTCTGGGCATGCAACATTTCACAAAAATGCTCTGTATACCTAGAATATATAAAGCCTCTTACCAAAAATTGTCTCTACCATTTCTTCTAAGTGATGGCTGGTACAAAGTGAGCAAAGGGAAAGGTAACTATTTCAGAATGTAGGTGGATGCAAAGACTGGAAAGAAATTGTTGAAACAAGATGGACAAAATCGAGATGGAAACAGGTTAAAGACAATAATATTTAGCAGTGATATGCAGAAGTGTCAGCATATATAAACAGAAACTGTGTGCAGAGGCCTAGGAATGAATGCAAAGAAGAATGCTTCTAAGACTCTTCAACAAAATGTTCTCCTCATGAACTGCAAGCCTGGGTACAAAAGGGATTCATTTGAGACTTGTGCTTTTGCCATCTTCAAGGCAAGTTTTCATGGTAACATTACTTTCTGAATCTGTGTGCCATTTCTAAGAGGACTCTAATTCATTGTGGACCACTTGTTTTCACTGAAAGTTGCGGAGTTCTGTTTTATTTGCTGTCCATTATTCAAAGTGGGTTCAGTATACGATGTAATCACGGAATGATTGAGTTTTGAAGGAAAATCTAGAGGTCAGAAATCTCAGCCAAGTGCCACTGCTCAAGCAGTTCACCTAGAACAGGTTGTCCAAGTCCACATTGAGATGTCTTCTGAAGACCTGCAAGGATGGAGATTCCACCACCCCTCCAGGCAACCTATCACCCTCACAATAAAAAAAAAAGGTGGATTTCCTTATGACAGCAGGAACCTCCTGTGTTTCAATTTGTCCCTAATATCTTTTGTCCTGTCACTGCGTGCCTCTGGAAAGAATTTGGTTCTATCTTTTTTTGCAGCTTCTCTGCTGAAATTTAAACATCTTTGAGATCTCCCTTGAGCCTTCTCTTCTTCAGGCTAAACAATCCCAGCTCTCTCAGCCTTTCCTCCTATGGGAGATGTTCATCATCCTAGTAGTCCTGAATCCGTGCTGACTACTTCCAATCACTTTCTTGTCCTCCATATGCTTGCAAGTGGTTCTGGTTCCCAGAATTAGTTGCTCCATCACCTTCTCAGAAATTGAGATGAGGCTGACTGTCCTGTGTTTTCCTAGGTCCTCCTTTCTGCCCTTTTTGAATACATGAGTAGAACTTGTTTTCCTCCAGTCTTCAGATACCTCTCCCTGATTCAAAGATAATGGAAGTATCTTCACAGTGACTTCAGTCATCAACTTCAGCACTTGTGAGTGCATCCTATCAAGGCCTGTGAGCATACACGTATCTAGTTTGCTTCATTATTCCCTAATCTGATTCTCTTCCACCAAAGGGGAAGTCTTCCTTCCTTCCTTTAGACTTCCCCAGGTTTCCAGGGCTTGAGATTTCTGAACGCTGGTCTTACTAGCAAAGACTGAGGTGAAGGTGCACTCAGTACCTTAGTCTTTTCCACGTCCTGTGTTTCCAAGGGGCACTTAATCATTCAGCAGTAAGCCCACAGTTATTACAGTCTTTCTTTTACTACCTAAGTACCTATGGAAATCCTTCTTGTCCTTGACATCATTCACCACATTCCACTCCAGGTGGGCTTTATCTTTCTTAATTGTATCTCTGCATGCTCGGACAGTGTCTCTGTATTCCAGGTTACCTGTCCTTGCTTCCATTTTCTCAATCACTTTTTGTGATTGAGATTTGCCAGGAGATCCTTGTTCATCCACACAGGCCTCCTGTCTTTTTTTGCATGTCTTTCTAATCATTGAACTGTTCTGGAACTTGAAGAAAAGTGATCCATGAATATTACCCAGCTTTTCCGGGCTCTTCTTCCCTCTAGGGCCTTATCCTGTGTGACCTTTTCAAGCAGCCAAAATCTTCTCTCGTGAAATCCAGGGCTCTGGTCCTGCTCTTCTGAACTAGTTCCTTCTGTCCACCATTTCATGGTCACTTCAGTCTTCACATACCCTAATGAATTTTAACTTGTATGAGGTCCAGTAGAGTGCCTCTCCTCATTGGCTTCCACACTACTTGAGCCAGAAAGTTGTCACAGATGAACTCCTGGACTGCTTATGCCTTGCTGTGTTGTCCCTACAGCAGATACTGGTGTGGTTGAAGTCCTCCACGAGGACCAGGACCCATGAACGTGAAGCTATTTCTAGCTCTTTGTAGAAAGCCTCATCCACTTCTTTCTGATCAGGCAGCTTATAGCAGACACACAGTACAATATCGCGCACATTTGTCTGTTCTTTATTCCTTACCCATAAGCTCTCAGTTGGGTTACCCATCCTAATCCAGAACTCCATGCACTCCTGCTTCTCTCTCACATAAAGGGCAAGTCCCCCACCTCACTTTTCCAGCCTGTACAGCCTAGAACCTGTATCTCACCATTGCAGCATTCTCGTTACACGAATCATTCCACCATGTCTCTGTAATAACACATAGATCTCTAATTCTTTGTGTTTATTCTCCAGGCTGCATGCATTAGTGTACAGGTACTTCAGAGAGACACCCAAGCATGCTGATTTCCAAAAAAAGTATCTGGAGGTTTCACCATTATGGTGCCATGCAGGCACTTCCTTGCTTACACGCAAATGTTTGAGGTGGCTCCACTTAAGTCCTATCCCATTCCTTCTTGCTGACACTGATGACCCTGTTCAGTTGTGAGTATGTGGATTTGTTGTAAATTTTAGTTTCTCCTATTTTTTCAGTTACCTTTTATTATCAAGCTAAGAGTACAGCTTGATGTTTTTCTATACTAGCCTGTACACACCTAACCTATCGCTTGAGGCAAACACCATCTGAACACTGATAGCCAATATTCGGAGGCAACCATTCATCATCCTTATACAAAATGTCTGGAAATACCAGTAAGAATCCTGAAGTTCTTGGTTGCAGAAATGGCTTTTCTTTTTATTCTGGTTCTAATTTGGACAAGAAAATTTGGAACAAAGTTTGAAGTATTTCTTGAGTAGCCTAGAGAACATCACCTATAGGGACAGTTTGAGGGAGCTGGGCTTCATTTTAATTTGGCAACTTAGGATAATGGAACTGGACTCTTCCGAGAAGGGGCAGGCAGAATAAGTAGGGACAGTGACCACATACTGCTTTTTAGGAGGCTGGCTGTTAGGAAAAGGAGAAGTGGTGCGGCTCTGGAATGAGTTGTGCATAGGGCTATGGAAATTCCATTCTTGAGTCTGTCATGTCTTTGTGTAGCCAAGTCTCAAAAACCTCCAATCTGGTGTTTTTCACAGACTGATTTCAAGCAGCTTGTCCTGGATGGCTTCCAGGGGTCCCTTCCAGCCAAGGTTTCTACGATTTTGTGTGTATATCTATGATCTTCTGTTTTATATCTTCTAGATTTCTGATGTGCAAGGCCAGAATGTCAAAGCTATTTAGATATTTAACTTTTGTTTAACTCAATGGGTGGTATGGACCCTTGAATGTAGAAGGGGAGATAGAAGAATAAATTTGCAAGACAGTCTTTGCTTCATCTTAATTCGGTTAAATTAAAGTCCGTATACTGACTGCTCAGGAGCCAACTAGTGAGGAAGGGGAGAATCTGGTCTTGTCCCTCAATGGGAAATGGTCATTAAAAACTACTGTGGAGTCAGCCATAGGAAGAAGGCGAGTCAGTAAGAAGGAAAATGTATTAAGTGGCCACAAGAAGTTAGTCATGGCTGGTGCCCTTTTACATTACCTGTTTAAATGAAATGGGAAGTAACAAGAGAATACTGAGGTAACAACTCAGTTTGCAGTGGTTTCTCTTGGATGAAATCTGGAGATGAACAGTGCTCTATTTTTCCTCTAAATATGGAAACAACTGTTTACCTTTTCTCTATTTACCTTCCCCCGGAAAATAAGAGAATTATGCAATAGCTGTGGAAGGTATGATGCTTTTAGAAAACTGACTTTCTTGTCTCTCTATCCCAAAAAACATATATTGCTAGGGAGTTGGTTTGTTCAGGCTTAAACTGCTCTGAATGGGATTACAGAAAGCAGGCCAAGGCTGATAACTTACAATAGAGTCAATGTCCATTGGAGAGGACTGGGTTTGGTTTACAGAAAACTGGATAACCAAAGCCAGATAACTTCTGGTAAATCAATTATGGGGGGGAGGAAAGAAGGATCCAAAGCCAACCAGAGATCCAGATAGAAAAAAATTTAAGGGCTACACGTAATAGTTTCAGCCTTCAAACAATAACATCTTGATTGAGAAGTTTCCTATTAAAATGGAGAAAATGAAGGCTTTCAAATATATTTGAATTTCTGTGTGCATGTGCACATATTAACATTTCATAAACACACCCTCCTCTTAGTAGTTTTGCATGGCCTTCTGTAAAGATCCTATTTTAGAATACTCATCACTTTTAATTGTCCTCTATCTATTGTAGAATCAAATGGCATGTCTGGGCTTGAAATTTCACTGAGGTCTTCAATGACGGCCAACTAACATCTGCAGAGCCAGTTGCTTACCATAACTATTAACTTAGTAGATTTCTTCAAAAATGCTTGCCCATGGCACTAAAGTTTATTCTGACTCAAGTTTGACTGCAGCACATTTAAAGACTTATGGAGATGAGCTGAGGGTCCTAAGGTATTAGAAGCCAACACAGAAACATCCGTGAAACACCTCAAGGGAATTAAAAGGTGTTCCTCTATGAAGGTGACATGGCCAACAGCCCAACTGAAGTGTCCAAACATGAATGCATGCAGCACGGGTGAAAAATAGGAAGAGCTAGAAGCCTGGCCATTACTGAAACCTGGTGAGATGAAACCCATGACTGAAGCATGGCTGTCGATGCCTACAGGCTGTTTAGAAGGGACAGGGGAGAAAGCAGGGATGGAGGTGTTGCCCTCTAAATTAGGAAATGCATAGTCCCATTGTGTTGAGAGGTGTCCCTGCCCACGACAGTGAGGCTGGATTAAATGATCTCTAAAGTCCCTTCCAGCCTAGGCCATTCTATGAAACATTCTATAGAGTGTGAAGAGATAACCCTAAAGAATAGCCAAGAGCAAGCCAAAGGCTTATGGTAGGAATTAGAGACTGAGGCAACAAACAGAGTCTTGTGGTTGGTGTCTACCATAGGCTGCCTGATTAAGAAGAGCATGCTGAAAAAGC
Source organism: Apaloderma vittatum (assembly GCF_000703405.1). Taxonomy (NCBI): domain Eukaryota; kingdom Metazoa; phylum Chordata; class Aves; order Trogoniformes; family Trogonidae; genus Apaloderma; species Apaloderma vittatum. Next base: position 69,495 of record NW_009709771.1, read on the forward strand.
CTTCTTAATCCAGCTAGAGGAGGCATCGCACTCACAGGTTCTCATCCTGCTGGAAGATTTAAACCACATCGACAACTGCTGGAAAAGCAGCACAGTGAGCTGTAGGCAATTCAGGAGACGCCGGGAGTGATCAAATATAACTTCTTAAGCCAGGAAATAGACAGCCCTACGCGACTGGATGCTATACTAGACTTGATAGCCTTCAGTGCAAGCAAGCTCATATGTAATGTCAAGGTGGGAGGCAGCCTGGGCTGCAGTGATCACACACTGGCGGAGTTCACAGAATCACAGAACCTTTGGAGTTGGAAGGCATGTCTAAAGATCATCTACCCTAATATCCCTGCAGGATTGCCTAAAGCACATCACACAGGATTGCATCTGGGCAGAAAAGACTTTATAACATCCCTGGGCAGTCTGTTTCAGTGCTCTGTCACCCTCACTGCAAAGAAGCTTTTCCTCATGTTTAGCTGGAACTTCCTGTGCTCCAGCTTGTGCCTGTTGACCCTTGTCCTGTCATTGGGTACTACTGAAGAGAGAGTCTGGCTCCATCCTCGCTACACCCACCCTTTAAATATTAATTCACATTGATAAAGTCTTCTCTGAGCGTTCTCCAGGCTCTCTCTAGCCACTCTCCATGATATCTGAAAAGTCATGGCAGTCAGATGAAGTCCTTGGGATCTGGAAAAGGGAAGCATTACATTTTTAAAAAGGATAGAGAGGAGGATCCTGGGGACTACCAAACTGTCAGTCTCACCTTTCTGCCTGGAAAAATCATAGAAGAGATCCTCCTAGCAGCTCTGCTAAGGCACACGGAGAACAGGGAGATGATGTGAGACAGTCAGCATGGCTTTGCCAAGGGCAAATCTTGCCTGACCAACCTCAGGACTTTCTACAATGGAGTGAGTAAATCAGTGGACAAGAGAAGAACAATGGACTCCTGGACTACCATCACAGAACAATTAAAAGCCAACAGGGAGACTGGATCCAGTCAGCATGGATTCATGAAGGGCAGATCCTGCTTGACCAATCTAATCTCATTCTATAACAGGGTGACCTGCTTAGTGGATAAGGGAAAGGCTGTCGATGTAGTTTACCTGGACTTCAGTAAGGCCTTTGACACCGTCCCTCACAACATCCTTATGGCTAAGCTGGCTGCCCATGGCTTGGATGGGCACATCCTCTGCTGGGTGAAACACTGGCTGGATGGCCGGGCCCAAAGAGTTGTGGCCAATGTAGTTAAATCCAGTTGGCGACAGGTCACGAGTGGTGTCCCTCAGGGCTCGGTGCTGGGGCCGCTCCTGTTCGACATATTCGTCAGCGATCTTGATGAGGGGACTGAGTGCACCCTC